>NC_089476.1:3081645-3389809 GCF_036810415.1 Kwoniella dendrophila CBS 6074
AATTTGTTCAATTACGATATACACGAATATTTAATGATATAATGAGTCTTTTTGGTTAGTCGATGTGAGAAGGATTTGATCGTCATGGAAGAGGAGAATCAAGATTATCGATAGATCAGTAGAATTTGATAACTATGTATATCCTTATAATACCCTTTGTTGTCTGCCAAAGTTGGAAAGAGATACTTTACTATAGCAGTCCTCATGATTACCATTTGTGTCAGCTGGACAGACGATCTTACTCACATGTCATGGTAATACATAAGATTTTATCGTCAGACTACTGGGCTTTATAGCGCAATTCCAATTTCGTATTTACAGATTACAAATTCCAATACTACTTTCGATTCCTTCTTCCTCCTTTCCCAACCCATTCAAATGAAGGTCGCAGTTCCATATCTGATTGTACGTCTGAGCTAAACACCTTAATCATCTTTATCTTCACCTTCTCTCTTACTCCAATCTAACCAACTTCCAGAATAGTTTCTGACATTTGGATAACCTCTTTCATTTGCTAATTCAGCTGCATTTGCAGATCTTTTACCTGATCTACAGAAGAAAATGATATTTTGGTCGTATGTTGGTTTGGAGAATGCGAATTCCTGTTGAGAGGATTGACAAATCGAAGCAAGTAAAATATTGTTATTATTGAAGAATGGGCACAATCAGCAGACGAAATCAGATAGAAGAAGAAAAATTGATTCTCATTATATCAGCTCATACACATGTCATAAGCAACACATATAAGCTTACCTTTTGGAAATCTCCTGGATTGAAACCTTTATCTAAAGCATCTTTCAATCTTGATAAAGGTAAATTTACAGAAGAAGGGATTGAACCTAATGCGACTTCATCAGGTTCTCTTACATCTACAATGAGGATATCCTATTAAGTATAGATCATATATCATATTAGTTTGATTAATTAATTACTTGAAAAACAAGACAAAAGCTGACAGGGATGAGAGAATGTAGCTATAAAGGTATCATGTTTTCATATGGATAATTCTCAACTCACATCAGTAGGTTGTTGTGTAATAGGTTTTAATTCATCATATTTTACTATAGGATCGTTTGCCCAAGCATTTCTTGCTGAAGCAGATTTACGTTGTTCCGATAAAAAAGGTGAAACTACCATTCGATTAGACTGAGTTGATGAGAATGGTCTAACAACTGAAGCTGAAGAAACGGACGGTCTGACTGCTGATCTGATAGATGATCGAATTGCTAATGATGATGAAGCTTTAATAAATGACATTATTGATGGTTGTGTTTATATGTATATATATATATATATCCAAAATGGAAAAGAAGTTAAAAAGTGTTTTGTTTATGATTAAGCGATGTCGCGAAGGCCAAGAAGGCAAAAATGTTTCTGTGTCTACGGATAGGTAGGTTCTTGCTAATCAACAAAGAGATACTCGGCCGTTGATAAAAGGACAACGAGGATGACAATTTATATAATTCGGAAGAAATCAAGTGACGTGATCAACATCATCTCGCAAGCTTGGTTATTCCCAAATGAATTTGGTTTCCCACGGTCTCAGATGATCCCCATTGATGCGACAACACGAGGTGATCATGTGTTGTATCAGTGATACGGAACCAAAAGACCAGATATATGCCACATCACGTATTATTTTATGCTTCCTAGAATACTGCTCGGATCAGTTTGAACAATTCAACATCTTTAGACTTTTTCCAAGCTTACTTTTGGGATTTATCGATTCTCTAGCTAATTTCCGATTACAATAAATCCTTCCTTCACACATCCTTCCTTATAATCCTAACACCCTGTTTGAGCTATAAGCTCACGTACTATTCCATCATCATGTCATCACCATCAGCTATCTTCGCTCGACCAAACTTTTCACCTTCTTTTGCTAGACGAATAGCGAAAAGACGAATACCTTCAAGATCATTCCAAACCACATCAACATCAAAATTATCTATTACACCTAAACCTGAATTATCAACTATACCACCTACAACAGCTATATCAGCATTATTATCTAGATTATCATTACCTTCAAATGATCAAGCTTTACATTCAAGTTTAATTACTTGTTTAACCCATCCATCATATTACGCTGCTGAAAAACAATCACAATTGTCTACCTCGGAAGAAGGTGAAAGTGATATACCTGATTTGGAAGTAGTCGATGAATCATCATCATCATCATCTAGTAGTAGTAGTAGTAGTATCAGTAATAGTAAAGAGGATAACGAATTATTATCATCATTAGGAAATTCATTATTAGGATTATTTGCAAGTGAATATATTACATCAACATATCCATATTTACCTACTAAAGCAATTAAAAATTGTATAACATCTTATGTTGGACCGAAATCTTTGGTCTCTGTAGGTAGAGAATTAGGTTTAAGTGTACAAGGTGGTGGAAATCAAAATAATTTAATTGGTCAAGGTAAAGGATCAAATTCATCTGGTTTATCGATTAGATGGTCAAAAACTTTTTTAATTCAAAATGAATATAAAGAAAATCAAGATTCAAATTTAAATAAAAATTCACCATCAAAAGGTCCAACTCCTTTCACTGTTCCAGTAGCTAAAAGATTTGAAAAATATTTAAATAAACAAGAAACAAAAGATGAACAAAATGAAGAATTAAAATCAATTTATCAAAAAGGAAAAAGAGAAAATTTTGAAGATGTAGTAGCTTCTACTGTTAGAGCATTTGTTGGATTAATCTACCAAGAACAAGTGAGTAAAAATATATATCTCGAGATTGAGATTATTTCATGATTGTTATAGCTTGTCACCGTTCAAGTATCAAGATTTGAAGCGGGACCGTATTGTCACTAGTCTATTATACAAATGCTAATCAAACACTTTTCTACAGGGAATTCACGCAGCAAGAGAATTCGTTCATGGACATTTCTTAAGTAGATCAATAGATTTTAGTGAATTATTCAATTTTAAAAATCCATTACACGTTTTAAATTCTGTTATATCAAAACATCTTTCAAATTCAAATATACCTATAAATTCAAATCAGGGTTTAATTGAAAAAAAATTATTAGCATCAACAGGTATAAATTCACAATCACCTTTATATTTAATTGGATTATTTTTACCCTCAGGAATTAAATTATCTGAAGGTCATGGTTCATCAAAATCAATGGCTGAATATAGAGCTGCAAAAAACGCTTTATTATCTTTTTTCCTTATAAAATCAGATCAACTCAATCAAAATCAAATTAATAATATAGTATTACCAAGTTCATTATATCCTCAATCACAATCTCAATCACAAAAATCACAAAAATCATTATTAAATAATGGTCAAATAATAAATGAAATAAATAATTTAGAATTAAATTATAAAGGTTCGAATTGGGGTGGTCATGATGTTATAGCTGAAAGTAGAGATTTAAGAAGGAAATTGTAGTAAAAGATTTGTAGATGTACGATTCATCAAATATCACATAATCATGCACATTCATAACGATAGATACGATATATAATCATCATAAGCAATTATGTTTGAATCTAGGTCTCTGTAGAGGATTAGGATGATCTGATGCGCTTTCCACATAGAATTCAGAACGATGGATGTTTGCATCGTGGCCCTGAATCAACAAAGATTTCCGAGTAGCTATACTGGGCTGGTCATACATGGAATGACTGGGTATTGGCAGATTACCTAAACAACATTTTAGAGAGATCAATCAGCTACCTAAACCAATAAAGCATTTCATGATTGCAATTGCGATTTCGATGCTTAAAGCTAGTCTACTCACATATAGTACAACAACATATCAATAAATGATCAAAATTGCTAGAATCAAATGCGAGGGATCAATTCGGCTACTTCTGAGGGGAAATAATATCTTGACCCAAATCATCTTGCATTAAATTCTCAATAGCATTTTCCAGATTATCGATTCTTTGAGACATTTCATTCACTACAATCGTATGAAAAAGTATCATACCATTAGCTTTTCAGATTTGATGTATCGTAGTGGAACAAACAAACGTACTTCTTCCCCTAATATGAATAACGAAATTATAATCGTCAGTAAGCCATTCTCCGGAATAGTATTTCAGATAGAGAAAAAACATTGCGATCAAATAATTATCAAGTTATATTCATCGAAACTTACAATACTTGATCACTCATTTCGTCAAATCTTGTTTCCAGTTGTGATAAAAGTGTATCAACCTAGAATGTATTTTTGTAAAATTAGGCTTTCCGTTTCAAGCTTTCTTGTTCTTGCATCAGAAAAATATTGAAATGAAAACTTACAAATCCACATAATTCACCTGGACTGATTATATCTTTTGCGCCACTAGTCGAACTACTACCATTAGGTAATTTAGCTGGACTAGATGAATTTGGTTTACCTATTGTAGATAATCTTTTAGTTGAAAATGATTGAGATGGTACTAAAGCTGCAGTAGAAGAAAGTGTTTGAGGTTGATCTTGAGGAAGTGTATCATCATTGTTTGTTTTATCCGACATGATTAGGATGACGTCTTTCTATTTCAATTCTTCGACTACTATACTGTAAGCGGTGTTTATCAGTTAGGGTTGTTTTTTTATTGCTACTTCACTTTGATATATCAATTAGACGTTGTGTGAAAGGTATCAGTTCAACGCAGAAAGAATAAGAAGCTCAAGCAGAAGTACATACAATATTATTATTGATATATATATATATAGGAACAAACAAATTCACGTGTCGCGTTTCTAGTGATACGGTATGTCGGCGATGTCCGAAATTAGATGTTTACGAGATATCTATTGTCGGGCAAGAGATCCGAAAGGTCGTCGGGAGGAGATGGAAGATGCGAATATTGGTTACTTTGTGGTCCTCAACAAAGGTACACTACCTGTCGACTTTACTGACCATGGTCTGAAGAGTACGATTGATTTGAGACGATCTTGGATGACAAGGGTCATAGTATAATCTAATTTGTCAAAATTATGTGAACAAGAATTTTGTTTTGATTTTTAATGGACGTGAAATCGATCATAGTTCTACAATATGGTTACCAATAACGATAAGATATTATCAGGTGCAGTAACAAGTGAAGATACCAGAGCATCAAAAATAGGTACAGATATACTCGCGGCAGGTGGAAATGCAGTAGATTCAATTATAGCCACTATACTAGCAGTAAATACTTTATGTCCATATCATTCTGATATAGGTGGTGGTGGATTTGCTATTTTGAGAGATGAAAAAGGGGAATATAAAAGTTTGAATTTTAGACATACTGCTCCAGTAAGTTATATCTTGTATCTCACACCCCGAATTAATCGAGCGGAGAGGTAGCGGTTTGATAAAAGTGTGATACCATCTTACGGAAGGTTTGCCTTCAATCCATTGCTTTTTCCAATGGTAACAATCAATTAAAACATGCAATTATAGAGAGTGACAATCTATTGATTATATTGCTTTTTAGGCAGCGGCAACATCAGATTTTTATGTTAATCCAGACGTATCAAGTTCAATTGGGGGTACTTCAGTTGCTGTACCAGGTGAAATAAAAGGGTTAGAAGAATTACATCTCAAATATGGGAAATTACCATGGGAGATTTTATTTGAACCTTCAATCAAATTATCTGAAAATGGGTTTGAAGTAAGCCAAGATTTGAATGATGTAAGTTTGTTTTTGAATCGTGTCGGTCTCAGAACTTCTCTCTCTCTTCTTACTTTCGTGTCACTAGGCAATTCATAATAACTATGTCTATACTCGTTTGATGAAACCCTACAAAAAAGCTTGCTGATAGATCGTAAGACAACAGTTTATAACACCAGGACGTAATCCATACGGAACGACAGATTTTTCATGGATGCATCAAGATCTATGCTATTCAACATTATTTACCAATGAAGGTCAACCCATACCTGTAGGATCAATCTGGAAAAGACCTGAATATGCTCAAACATTGAAGAAAATAGCTAAAGAAGGTTCAAAAGCTTTTTATGAAGGTGAAATCGCTCAAGCTATAGTGGATTCTGTGAGAGAAAAAGGTGGCTTGATGACTACGGATGATTTGCAGAGTGAGTTGATGATTACATTGTTTCCAACTTGTTTTTTTTAATGGCGGTCAAGCCGAAATTGAAAGCTTTCGAGGAATGATCGTTTGATCACCTCTGAAAGGAATCTGCTAATTGAAACCTCCATTCGCATGAATAGATTATACTGTAGAATGGAATCAACCTTTATCAATACAATATAAAGATTACACTATATATTCTATACCAGCACCTGGATCTGGGGCTATATTCTTATCTGCTATGGGAATATTAAGTCATTTGAAGACTGAAGGTCCTGGAAGTGTAGAAGATTTACATAATTTGACTGAAACTTTGAGAGTAAGCTTGATGAGATGAAGATCATCAGTTTCCAAAAAGAATTATCTTAACTGATACTTACCTCTTTTTTAAACGATAAAAGCTCGCATACGGTCAAAGGACATCTTTAGGTGATCCAAATTATGTACCAGGATTGATAAAAAAACAATTAGATTGGCTTAAACCTGAATCAATCAAAGAAAGATCAAAATTAATTACTGAAACTACCCATGAACCGGATTATTATAAACCTCCAGGGTTAGTGATCTACTTACCATCACTTCTACTATCTGTCAAATCTTGAATGAACCTTCAGTATTGATATATATTCTGCTGCTGCTGCTTTCTTTATAGAATCGAAATAGTTAATGATAATGGAACATCAAATATCACAGTAGCTGATTCAAATGGAATGATAATTTCAATAACTACTACAGTTGGTTTAGGTTGGGGTTCACATATTATGGTTCCAAAATATGGATTCATATTAAATGATTCAATGGATGATTTTTCTATTAAAGGTAGATCAAATTATACAGGATATGCACCACAACCGACTAATTATAGTAAGTTGAGTAAATTGTTATTCACTATATTCCAATTCTCTTTCACTTCATGATCCATATACATATCGATTATTGAAATCATTATTACAACCAAAAAACCATAATTGATTGATTAATAGCTGAATATAATATAATATACTGTAATCGATGGAAAATAGTTCAAGGTGGTAAAAGACCATTATCATCAAGTTGTCCTTATATAATATCAAATTCTTTAACGAATAAACCTTTTTTAGCAGGTGGATCATCAGGTGGATCAACAATAATATCAGCCAATATACAAATTGTTAGAAATATATTAGAATATAAATTATCACCTAAAGAATCTTTAAAAGAAAATAGAATACATAATCAAATTCTACCAAATTATACTTCTTTCGAGAAACAATTTCATTCTCAAATCCAAAACACTACTGTAAAAGGATTTGATAATCCCAAAGATGAATCAATCATTGTAGAATTAGAAGAGAAAAGAGGTCATAAAGTGAATTGGATAAATAGAAATATTAGTGTACCTGTTATAATTAAATTTAATAATGATGATTTTTCAGATACTTCAAATTCTAACCTGAATTTAGATGAAGGTATAGACTCTAGTAAACCTGAATGGGAAGTTGCAGCTGATCCAAGAAGACATAATACAGGTGGAAGTATATTCATTGCTCCAACTAGTCAATTTCATAAAGATAAATTGAAAAAGGAAATTTGTAAAGGTTGTGAAACTTGTAAAAATGCGAAAAACGATTGGTAATGGACAGTTAGGACTGTCTTACTGAATGTATGCATTTTGATGAACGATATCTATCTCAACTCTATATATATATATAACGATGCTTGATTATTCTACTAGTATCTATCTATATTCCCAAAAATGTGTTTTCTTCGTCGTCACCTTCCTGAATTCTTTACACCTCTTGTTTTACACATGTAACTTATATTCTCGAAGGGGTTTGTTTAAGCCTTTTGAGTAGCCTTTTCAGCAACTTTTTTGCTCCGTTCTTCCGCAGAATTTCTAATTATCCAAGTCATTTCATAAGTTTTAGCTGCATCTTCATAATCTGAAAAAATTTCAGGTTCTTTACCACCTTCAATTGCATCGATGAAATGATTCATTTCAGTTTGATAAGCATCGTCACCTGGTGTAACGATCTTTTCAAATTCATCTGATCCAGGTCTTCGGATATGTAATTCTGGTGCTTTAGATGTACCGAATATGTTTTGTAAGCTACAAAATTGGTTTATTAGTTGATTTTGTTCATCTGTTGTAGAAGAGTGTTCGTGAGACCTATCAATAAAACTTACACAAAGGAGTACTATAGAAAACGAGAATCGGAAACTATCAGTTACCTGCTCAAGACGCCAAACTTGCGAGCGATCTAAAATACTCACACCGTCGGCATAAACTTCCAATTGAACTTCATAATCTGTTCCGTGTAAAGCTGTAGAGTGTAAGAAAATACCTACAGCACCAGACTCGTATTTCCTAAAAACCGATAACGTTATGTCAACTCTTCAGTATCGTGCTTATTTGGTGTTGACAGATTTCAGCCAACTTACCAACTAGCGGTAGTGGCTCTAGGGATTCTGAGTTCATCTGGAATAACAGATTCGTCAAAGTTCTTTTTGGAGAGTTGTCCAGGTTTTTCGTGAGCTTCTAAAGCATGAGCGCTATATCAAACGTTACATCAGCATCAGAAATACGATATGATCCGGCTTAATATCGTGTATCAAAGCCCGCAGAGGAGATTCAGACTTTAGGCAAATAAAGGTAGCTAGACATACGAGATAGTATCAAAGTTGATTTCTCCACCCAAAAACCTTACGAGATCACCTGCACGTTCACATCAGCAATTGTCTACATAAATGCTCGCTAACACTGACAGATATGAGTAGCTTGTTCGATAATAGGCCCAAGCATGATATCTTTGTTCCACCATTCCTAAATACGGCTTATCAGCTGAATTGGTACGATAAAGTGATCTTGGGGGACAACATACAGTTTTAATAGCTAATTCGTAAGCTACTACAAATCGTGCATTTGTGGCCATACTGAGTAAGGAATTGCCAATCAGCATGTCGTTTAGAGTCTTTGTCTACAGTCTCCAGATACTAACACGCTAAGATTGTTCTCTTCAATGATCTTCTTGACTTGCTGTACGATTTTTAAGTATCTTAAAACGTAACTGGGAGATTATTTGGGTTAGCTGAAGTTCTGACAGGACGCTTTCAATTACCAGACATTGAAGCAATAATATAATACTGTAAAGGGTATCTGTACAACATAGAATTGCGAGGAGATAACTCACCCAATCGAGATAGGGGCTTTGTGATTCTGTTTCAAGTATTCAGAAACTTTGAGAGCTTCACCAACACTTTCTTCCCATGGTTGACCAGTTGCTACAGGTTTTTCAAAGAATATAGCTACATCTGGGAAAGCTTTATTCAATTGAATTTCTAAATCTTTTCCTGGTGTTGTAGCTCCTCTAACTGTTGGTGGTGTAGCTACGAAAATAGCTCTAAAACACAACAAAATGGAAATGAATAAAACCAATCAGCTTCTCAATGAATCCTCAATCGAACCAAGCTGTATATAGATTGGTAGACTTTTGCGAGAATGATGATCTTTCCGACTTACCTTGGCTGTTTAGCTTTTCCTCCATCCACTAATTTTTTGAATTCAGCTACAGAAGGTAAAATAACTGTATTTTTATATGAATTTTTATGAGGTCCATTTGCTTTGATTTTTAATGCTTCTTCTGCTTTCCCCGGTACAACTTCAATAACTGCATCTACAATTAATCTTTCACCAAGTTTTTGTTCGGCTCTTTTAGCTATATTCCATGGTCCTAATTATTTTGATAGGTACATCAGCCGAGTCCTTCTCGTGTTTTCAATAAGGAGATAATGACGAAACTCACCTTCTGGAGTACCGAACATGGCCTATAATATCGCGGAAACGATAAGCTGATCAGCATTATTCCAAAAATATAGATCAGCTTCAATGAGTGGAGGTTCAAACTTACATATCCGGCACCAACCATCATAACGTGAAACTCTTCTGTAGACATTTTGAATTTCGATTTTACTTGTTGGGTATCTTTGTTGAGAGGGATATCTAATCTGATCGATGGAATCGGATGGTTTTTTTTCTTCTGTTTTTATATTAAAAGAAGGTAGAAGAGGTATCTACGAAAACGACGATATAGAAGAGAAGGTAAATAACTTTTTCTAAATTCACGTTGCCCTGTTATTCTTATCAATAAAAATAATACTAGCCTCGTAATCGATCGATTGGTGACCTGCATCTCATCGTACTAAACCATATAGTAGCTTATCAACTTTATTTCCCGGATCTCAATACATATCACAATTGCATAAGATTAATTTGCGGAAGCTGATTCAGGCACCGAACTATCACATCATCGGTTAGTCTTGATTTATACGCTTGTTTTCTAATGAGATTACAGTTTCTGGGTTTCGCTCATTACATATCATTCCTAATCAAATGCTAATAAGATACACACCCCTCAAAACTGATGATGTAACCATTTTATGAGCGTACTGTAGTCAACTTAGCTTGTAGAAAAGTTGAAATAGGAACGCGAATATGTGAGGTTTATCTTGAGTTTCCAGTTGTTGAAGTAGTGGTCTATTTACAAATCATCTTCTGTCAATAACATAAGATAGTATTGTTAGCCTCATCAAGATGTCAGCGTTGATAGGGACGTTCATCTCACACATATCACAATGCTTTACCACGAAATCAGGCGATAATCTACTTACTTCATTACCTTTAACCAATCAACATCCTTTCTTCGGTTCACTACGACAAGCTTTATCAACCGTACGTTATGAAAACATTGTTAAGACATCTTACAACGGGCTAATCCAGAGGCGCGCTATCTAGGTCTCAGAATCAAATATAGATCAAAGCAGTGTATCTCAACAATTAGGATTTGTAGGGAATGATATTAAAGACAATCTATCAAGTTTCATCGCTGCTGTTTTAAAGAATGTCAGAGGAGAACAGAGTCTTTCGGCGAATGAAGAGGCTTATGGGGAATTCAATCGCCTACAGATAGTCTACAGGTCAGTTTTTGATGAGATGATCCTGAAGTCTCATTTGGTTAAACCAGCTGACAACATTCAATATAGTGAAGCAAACAAACTATACGCCATGACAAATGATGACGGTCAACATATAAACGTATTCATGAACCCCTTGATAGTCAACTTAGCAAGAACTTTAGTCCAAGTATCGAATAATGTAAGCTATCATTTCTACTTTCATGATCATCTTCAGGGCGATTTGCTTATTTCATATGTAGGCCGCATCTCTTTCGACATTGCCTCTGAGAGATCCCAAATCATCTCGTTCAATTAAAGATGCAACTCGACAAGTCATAGAGAGATCATTCCAAATATCAAACCCTAGTATAACAGAAGCAGAATGGAATTCGAATTTCAGTCAGCAGTATCTAATTGGTGATATAATCTGGGAATTAAGCAATATACTGTTCAGGATTTATGCTGAAGTAAGTTAACACAACTCTATTATACTCGATAAGGCTTGAATACAAAATGTCCTACTTTGGAGAATATAAGAGACTAAATTGATCATTCGTTCTGCTTTTTTGTCAATTCTTCTAGAGGAAATTACATTCTCAATCAGCCGAACTTTCACGAAATCTTGAATCGTTAACACCTCATGAACAGAAAAGGTTTGCTTCAAGAGGTGAAATCATATCTTCAACTGAAATTTGTCAGAGTTATTATTGGAGAGGAAAAATTAGATTAATACTACTGGATTTTCGACAGTCAAAGTATTGGTTAGATAAAGCATGGAGTATAGTTCCGCAAGATCAGGGTGGATGGAAACAGCGAAGGTGAATTTATTATTTCGTATTATCACAAGAACCACAGGAATGCTTGAAGGAGCGAAGGATCGAAGACTGATCATGTGTTCATTACTACATTCTAACAGGGCTATTCTAGTACGCCTAATAGCAGTCAATTTACTTGTTGGTAAATTACCTTCGCAAAATCTATTACAAGAATATAATCTACCTCAATTTTTACCTTTAATACATTCTTACAAGACTGGTAATATACCATTATGGAGAAAAACTTTAGAAAATGATAGAGAATGGTTTAGAAAAAGATCAATTTGGTTAATATTATATGAAAGAGGTGAAATTTTAGTTTGGCGAAATTTACTTAGAAATACGTAAGTTTCCGGTTTTTCAATAAATAATTCACTTGGACATAAGGGTCAGGATTCTCGTTGATGTAAATTTAGACTGATTATATTCTGTGTTTAACATGCTTTGCAATAGATTAAAATTATATTACTCATTAGATCCTAATCTACCTAAAAACAAATGTCCAACTTGGATATTCATTTCTTCTGTATATAAAACTTTTCTAGGTTCAGGTGAAATTGAAGATGGTTCAATTGAGTTAGAAGATATCATTTGTGTAATATCAAGTTTAATTGATCATGTGAGTCTTTTTGTTCCTATATCGCATCTATTTGACAGGTTTTACCATGTTATTGTACTCCAACGAGAATGCTGTTTTGAGCTAAATCTTCATATTACTTGGCAAATAGGGTTTAATCAAAGGTTATCTATCCTATTCACAACGTCAATTAGTATATAAACCTAGTTCAAATGGTTTAATTGGGTTTCCAAAAATATCTTCTGTAGAACCTAGAAAAACTCAAATTGTTGGAAGTACTTAGATTGCCATTCATTTGGGTGATCAAACTTTATGTCAACTTTTATCATTATATCATAAACATATAACCTGGTGTATTGTATTTTCTTTTTTCTCAACATCAATTCAATATAATTTGTACCCGTACCAAAATTCATATTAAAAAGGATGAATGTAATGCATTTGTAAAATAATGTAAATTATCGATTATCTCGCTCAGAAGTTATACGTACTGATCTAGAACAAAACTATAAATGCTGAGTTGTGTGTTTCAGTTACAAAAATAAATGCAAAAAGCCATAACAGTATCCGTTTCTATACTAGTTCCCTTCTTGTACTATTCTCCATTCAACAGCAGTTTCCATCAATCAGGTAATTTAGCCTGTAGCAGCTTTCTTCTCCTCTTCTTCAGGTTCATTCTGCTGTTGTTGTTGCTGTTGATTTTGAGATGGTTGATCATTTGTTTGTGATTGACCATTTTCCGTTGTTTCTGATATGGCTTTAGTTGTTGAGGTTGATTTCTGATCATTTTCAAGTTTATTAACAATCTTTTCGTTTTCTGCTTCACCTATAATAAAGATTGGGGGAAAAAAAGGCACACACCTGTTAACGAAAAACCATTCTTGTTGAAATATTGATTGCTCACCGCCTTCCAAATAATTTTTCGATGAAACCTATCGCCCCTCCAATAGCAGAAACAACTTTTCCACTTATACCCCCACCACTACCAGAAGGTTCATCATTCCTATTAAGATATTCTGGATCTATAGGTTCACTCTTCTTGGTGTATTTAGGGTCTTCGACAGTTGATGCCGAGGAGGGACGATAGGGTTTCTCAAATTCATGATTGCTTTTATAAGAAGATGTAGCCTCACCATTTGTTGTTGAAGTAGAATTAAATGATATTGTAGACGGTTTACCTTCTACATCATCTGCATATGCTTGTAAGATTTTCTTTTGATTAGGTGAGAGCGATCTGCAACGGAAAGAGAATAATACAGTTTAGTCTTTCTGCCGAAACCCAATTTGTGATTTGGAGAGGAGGGTCCCTCATAGACTAACCTTGGGATCTGTATTTTCCAGCCTACAATCAAATCACCTCTTTCATTTCTACCTCTATTTTGATAGACAGATTTAACACCTCTACCTCTTAAAACGGCTTCTTCACCATTTTGGGTACCACCTTTAACTTTGACATCTACATCACCTTCTAAAGTAGGAATTCTTATTATACCACCTAATAAAGCAACATGTAATGGAACTTTTGCATCATGATATAAATTTGTACCTTGTCTTTTGAATAAACTTGAAGATTTAACTGAAACTCTTACTAATAAATCACCTGGTAATGAAGATGTCGTTGAAGCATTTGAAGATAATGGCATATCACCTTGTGAAGGTAATCTAATTATCATACCATCTTCAACACCTGCTGGAATATCAACATTTAATTCTTTTTTTTCTTTTATTTTACCTATTCCATCACATTCACCACATTTTGATGAATTTGGTATGGTTTCACCTAATCCATTACATGTTTGACATGTTGATGCCATATACATTCCTTGAATTTGAAACGTTTGTTGTCCTGTACCTTTACATGTTGAACATTGTTTTTTCTTTTCACCAGATTTTAATCCACTTCCTGAACATGGTTTACAATTTACTACAGGTGTTATAGTTACTTTTTTAGTTGTTCCATTACATGCTTCTAAAAATGATAAAGTAATTCCAATATCTAAATCTTCTCCTTTCATTGGTCTTGATCTTTGTGGTCCTGCCCCACCAGCTCCTCCACCAAATGGTCCACCACCTTGTCGTCCTCCACCACCAAATGCAGATCCAAATAGCTGTTCAAATAAATCTCCTGGATTGCCTCCACCAAATCCTCCTCCTCCGAAACCTTGGAATCCTCCAAATCCTCCTGCTCCATTTGCGAATCCGTTAGGATCGAAACCTTCTTGTGTTGAAGCTGATCCATATCTATCATATGCTTGTCGTTTACTGTCATCGGAAAGTATCTGTACAACGTACCACGATGTCAGCTATTATGATTTTTTGGCGTTCTGTTAAGATAACGCCAGCACTCACATCATAGGCACTTTGGATTTCGTGGAATTTCTCCTTGGCGTCCTTCTCTTTACTTGAATCCGGATGCCATTTCTTTGCAAGCTGTCATGCGACGAGCAGGGATCCTTTTATCAGTAAATTATTCCGCCTGTGGAGAGACTGTGAGAACAACTAACCTGGTAATACGATTTCTTGATATCGGATGCGCTAGCATCTTTTTTTACTCCTAAAACTTCATAAGGGTTCTTGGCTGATGCTCGATGAACAGGTGTAGAATGGAATGATCTCTACAGTAGGACAACACAATTAGCATCCAAATGATAGGAGGCAATATTAAAGCAAAGCAACTTACTTTGCTTTCCACTTGGGTGTGTTGTGGAGTTGGTGATCTACCTCTTACAGTACTGAAGCATTGTGACGAAGGTAATCTTGGACTTGCAGGTCTTCGATGAGGTTTTGATGCTGTTGGGTTTTGAGGTGGAGGAGGTAGAGTGGATGAACTTGCCACAGCTTGCTGTGAGAAAGGCAAAGCTGTAAATGCTCTTGTTGGTAATCTAGGTGGCATGTTTGAACGAAAATCACAATCAACAGATCACCTTGGGGTGTTTACAAGAATGATTGATGATATACACTGGTGTTATCATTGAAATTCGTGCAAGTTAACTGGTCAAGCAGAATAATTCCAACTTTTTAAGCTAGAAATCTCTCGAAGACGCTCCTTCTTCTTTAGACTTTTTTTGTATACTTGCAAGCGGTGATCACCGATAACGGAATCAATTTTAGGATTTATCGGTTATCGGTTATCGGGTATAGACCGCTGAGTGTCATAATCTTAGCAATGTGGCATCATTACTGATGGTTGTTTGATGGTTCCTGCGCATGTTAGACACGCACCTCCACTCAATTGATTCACCATTCATAATTCATAATTCCACTACATTGATCATTCACAACCTTATGGGATACAATCAATATATCACATAAACTATATATACAGTTACTCTTGGTCCATTCAGTTTCCTTTTCTTTCGTGCTTCTGATACCAAAATAGACAAAATATTACAGAATTGAGGAGATAAACACTATAAAGCTATATAAGACTAAATGATCGATTTAACTCCAGCTTCTTCCTCTTCTTCCTTATCTTCAAGTACTAAACGACATCTTTCCCCAGTCCTAGAGGACGATATACCGCACAAGAAAATATACACAGGTACTTCAATGGTTGATATACTATCCAGCACTCATCCGATCTCCTCGAGAGGTCAATATGGACCTATTCGACCTGAAGATGCAGGTTTTGAGAAAGATAAGGGCCGACCTATAAAAGACAAAGGAAAAGGAAAGATGAAAATGATCTATTTGCCTGAACTACCCGAAGAAGTGTGGACAAGAATCTTCGAGATATACTATGAAGATAGGACAAATGGTAAGCTATCTTGTTCGATGCCTACCATCCACGTCTTACTTGAAGGCCTATCTCCTCCATATTTACCCATACGGAATACTTATCGCCTCTAACACACCGTATAACCGATGTCTCTTCCTTCCAATGGGATTTACCATGTATGAGTGCCTACTGACCACTCTCCTTCTTTCCTTCATAGAATGGCAAAGTACCGGCGTCTTGAGGGAGGGCTTAACACCGGTTCTCATCTGCCGAGACCTCGCACGTACCGCCTTACCAGTACTTTATCGACATCCTTACATTGGGTACAAAGCGATATCGTCATTTGTAACAGCTTTGACCAGTCCAAGGCGCTACAACGATCTATGTAATAGAGACTACATTAAGCATATAACCATACGGGCCTCACCTATAATACCAACTACTGAGTTCTCCGCATTTTACGCTGTTCGTAAAACTCCCGCGGACAGAAACACCCGTATTGCCCCATATACGATCCATCCATTATTCGAGAGATTGATGCGATCCTTACCGGAACTCGCAACATTTACATTGAAAGACACTTTGGTCTTACATCAAGCGGATGCAACCCAGCTATTTTACGGTCTGAGCGTTATAAACCCTAAGAAAGTTAGATTAGAATTTCGAATGTGGGATTTGTACGATTCCCCTTTTGGACAAGATATCATCGGAGCAACTAAAGGAGGAGCATACACTTCTTATGGTAGCAAACCAGCTATACTACCCTCTGTAGATCATTTCTCACCTAGAAATCTTCAGAATGAATTAGGTTGTATAGCTATTCAGAAAACTTGGAGAGACGCGCTGTATAACGCAACTGAACTCGATTTACCATCTTGGTGGATTGAACCTATGTCAAGGCAAGATCAGAATAATGCTCCAGTACATCCTGCACAAGCAATGATATTAGGTCAACAGCATGTTCATCACGCCCCCGGACATGCGAACCCATTCGCGCACAATTCAGGCAATCAGTTTAACCCTTTTACTGTCCTGTCATCCGCAAGTAGCGCTACACCTCAAAATCCTAATCCATCTAACAATCAATCCCAATTTTCGCAAATACATAATCCGGTATTACCACCCCCTAACACTTCAGACTCTTCGCTCTCGCAAACTTCCGCAGGCAATCAAGCACAATCTGCTCATCTTCGCCGACTTCTCAATGATTTACGCAGAATATCTTCGCGAAGCTCTACACAGCACCTATCGATGCAGCTTGACTCAACTACCCCAAATCACCCTCCTATATCTGCAAATACGACTGGTAGTTCCCAAATCACATATCCGAGGTCAGGCAATATTTCTGGTAACTCTCACGGTCATTCAATCTATCTTTCCGACAATGAAGACCTGTCTGACAGCGAATCTGAACTCACGGAGGACGCATCCATCGACTCTCATTCCGTCAGTGAGCCATCTAATAGCAGCCGCCAGCCACTCACACAAGCTTCAGCTTCACTGTCAACAGCATCAAGTAGTGCTCAAATAACGCCAGCTACTAGATTACGAGATGCCCTCTTAGAGATTCGTACTCTCCGTGAGACAAGCTCTAGAGCCATACATAGCTCCCAACAGGCGACTGTTCCTCCACCTCGACACGATCGCGTGACAACTACCGTTTCTGCGGTACAAAGACATCACCAAGCCCAAGATAATTGTCATACCCCTCATCAAGGGGGACAATCTGCCACACAAGCAGGACCTGATGGTATACCTTTAACAACTTCCCCTGGATTAACATCGTATAGTCTAGCTCATCATATGCGAAGTCTACTGCTTGATCTTATCAGAGAGCATTGGACACCTAGACTACAGGCTTTATCGATCGTAGCTCTAGATCCGCTAGCAAGTTTAATAGTAAGATCACCTCAACTAGATTTATGGACGCAAATAGCTGTTCCTCACATTCGAGTTCATCTTCCGAGATCCATTAACTCTTTAGCTGTATTCAAGGGGCCAAAAGAAGTAGCTAGAGATAGAGCTAGAAGAAGACGTGAAATGGAAGAACTATCTGTTGACCCTCAAGGCGATGATGCAGGCGTCATTTTGGCAGGAAATGGATTGGTCACTATCAATGGGATTCCCCTACCAAGTATCTTACCAGACCAAGAAAATGACAATCATCCTTACAGAATTGTAGGAGGAGAAGGAGCTGGAAATGAACTGGTCAATCAAGAAGTAAGGTTATTTGAATTAGAAATCAATTCCATGGAAGAAATGAGAGATGATGTATGGATTAAGTCTGGTGATCAATTACCTCCACAGTTATGTAGGATTCTAGCTGGTGAACACGATTGGAGAGACGTAAGCTTTGGTAAGTCAGCTTGACCTTTCCTCTCCTGGAATTGGAACCGCGACTGAAACCTGGATTTCTGTAATATCTAGCTCATTCAAATGATACTTACTCCCCACCATATTCAGAATATATACCACCTGATTCACCAGCTACTTCCGATTTTGCCTCTCCGACGTTCAGTTTCGCTTCATTTGGAAGTGATGATCTACCTGGAATAGACGAGGAGATGGGAATCGATGAAAGCGATACTTACGATCGATCAAAAGCTGAAGAACAAGCGCAAAGAATGAAGAATAGGACATCTGGCTCGGGAGCTTTGTAAGGGGTATCGTGAAGTTTGAAAGTAAAAGAGATATTTGGATCAGTTTAGCTACATCGTAATGTGTATCCACACTCTTAACCTTGGAGGTCAACTATCTTGGGGTTCATCATAACAAACCCTCTTCATAGTAGTACATCTTGCATATCCTACATATATCTATCCATATCTTTTTATACCTATCTCCAAGGACGAGTATTCCACACCTTATACATAAACAACTATGTATCTGTGTCTCATTCCTTACACGGTAAATTATCTTTCGGGATTAACCGAGATAATGAGGATTGATCGGCCTACTATCCTGTACGTCACTTTGGCTAGACGGAATGCACATCGGTGATCTAACAATATAACTCGGTAAAAGCATCCATTCAGACGTGGGGTTCTGCATCTGTTGGGCTGTCTGATATCTTTACTACCTCCTAACAACATCGACTCAAGCCTGTCTATGGACCAATATACAGAAGCACGAGACAGCTTTTACACAACTCATCTCTTGACTTGGATTACCAGCAATACCTGAGACAAGACGTTCAAGTCCAACGTTCAGAAGCAAAGGGGATTAAAGAGACGACACTATCACAATGCCAGAATTATCGACATATCCATTACTTGAACGAATTATCTCATTTAGTGAGAAATCACCTTCATCAAAGGCTATAATCGATACACCGAAATCATTAACGGTAACAAATAATGAATTGATTCAAGACATCTTATCATTATCACAAAACCTCTTATTACCCATACTCAGAGACCAAGAGAATGAATCTAGAGTAGTTATATTATGTGAAAAAGGATATTTAGTACCTTTAAGTTTATTATCAATTTGGTTATGTGGTTGTTTGAGTGTACCTATTTTACCAAATTTACCTTTACCTGAACAAAGTTATATGACAATTAATTCTGAATCAAGTTTGATAATAACTGATTCAAAAAATAAGAAAAGAGCTGAAGATCTAGTAAAAGAAGTTGAGAAAGAGGGTAGGAAATGTAATAGACTTGAAATTAGTTTGGATACAATCAGAAGACAAACAAATAATAATGCAAAAGAAACTTTGAAAAATTTAAAAGAAGTAGATGGTGACAGAAGAGCTATGATGTTATTTACAAGTGGAACAGTGAGTGTAGTAAAATGCTTTCACGCACCTTGAAGTCTGCCATATCTATTCGACCCATATTTTTGCTTACCAAACTTTTGATATAGACAGGAAGACCTAAAGGTGTCGTAACTAGACATTCAGCTCTTGCGGCTCAGGTTAGTGCTGTAGCTGAAGCTTGGAGATGGTCAGATTCTGTAAGTGTACCTTTTCCACATATCTAAATGTAAAATTAGGTATATAGACTGAATGACATGTTATGAATTTTATACATTCAGGATCACTTGCTCCATGTTCTTCCTTTAAATCACTTACACGGTATAGTAGTTGCACTGTTACCAACTCTTTGGTCTGGTGCAACAGTAGAACTATGGGAGAAATTTGATGGTCCAGCTGTAAGTTTTGTCTCTCGTGATTCGCTCTATTTGAGCATCAAGCAGCAAGCGGAAGGTCGTGACTGATGTAAGTTTGAATTGTGATAGATCTGGAAAAGATGGATGAATGAAGACAATCAAGATCCGATAACTATGTTTTTCGGTGTACCTACAGTTTACTGTGAGTTGATAACATACCATATTAGCTTCCTTTTTGACCTGATCTGTATGTATAAGAGAAGGGCAGGACTAATCCGTTCACCATTTATCTTAAGCTCGACTTATAGCTGCTCATTCGGGTTTAAGCCCAGAATTGCGAGAGAGAGCATCAAAAGCATCCTCAACTCTTCGATTACAAGTATCAGGCTCTGCACCATTACCTGAAAGTGTCAAAAAAACTTGGGAACAATCTGGTGGTGTAGGTGGTGGACAAATTTTATTGGAAAGATACGGTATGACTGAAACTGGTATTATTGCTGGAACTGGCTGGGAGGTTGAGAAGAGAATCAAAGTGAGTCTAAATAGCATTTCGGTAAGGTTATTCTATTTGGATTTGCAATTGACATATTTTATGGAAAACTCAGGGACATGTCGGGTTCCCATTGAAAGGTGTAGAAGTCAGATTATGGGATGAAGAAGGCAATAAACTTGTTACAGAAACAGAAACTTCTGGAGAAGTTCAAGTTCGTGGTCCACCTATAACGAAGGAGTGAGCATGTTTCTGTTATATCGTTCTCTCATTCTGTTTCTGTTTCTGTTTCTGGATCTGATATAATAATATTTTTAACAAAGATATTGGAAACTTCCCGAAGCAACGGAGAAAGAATTCCAAGATGGATGGTTCAAGACCGGTGATGTCGGAGTGTATTCATCTGACCCAGAAGCAACAGGACAACTTAGAATATTAGGAAGAAAAAGTACAGATATAATTAAATCAGGTGGTGAAAAGATAAGTGCTGTCGAAATTGAAAGAGCTATTTTGGAGTTAGATGGTATGAAAGATTGTGCGGTTGTTGGTGCAGATGATGAAGAATGGGGTCAAGTTGTACGTCCATTCAATTGTTTAATTCAGATTCCTTTGCATGATATTGATGGTGATATATCCTAATCTGACAATCAACAATTTACGATACCACAGGTATCTGTCTGTCTAGTTACCAGTCGACCCGAAATCACTGTAGCGGATCTACGTAAAGAACTACGAGATATCATTGCCCCATATAAATTACCGAAGAAATTGAAGATATACGAAGGCGAAATTCCTAGAAATGTAAGTGTATACAATTATCGATATAATCTATCGATTGATTGCTAATCAATTGATAATGTAGAATATGGGTAAAGTGAATAAGAAAAAATTAGTCTTGGAGGCGTTTCCACCAGAAAGTAAATAGGATACAACGTCATCTTTAGGTATCTAGGCGAAAGGGGGAACCAAACATGAATCAGTATCAAGATGACCAATGCAATCCAGACAGAGCAGAAATCCGAGTAACACTAGTGAGAATCGAGTAGCTTAATCACGATAGCATGGTCTGTGTATCCGATAAAATCGGGTTAGATACCCTATCAGGATATAGATGTGAAAGGATCATTTTAGGAAGATATCATAAGCTGAAAGGAGAAGGTTAGCAATGTAGAATGGCGTATCGCTTCTGACATATGTGTTCTTCCGAGATAGGAGATACCAGCACTTATATATATATTGACATTGCATACTGGAAAGAATTACTGTCCTCCTTAAACTCATTTCTACCATTAGCAACCGATACTCTCGCCTTTACTGATACCTTTCATCCATTTCAAATAGCTAAACTCGATCTAAACTACATCCAATAGAATTAGAGACTATCGCGATGGAGACAGAAAGATATATACAATTGACCAATTTACACATGATTCTACCTTCAGGTGAATTATCGACTTTAACCTCAATATATATCGATAGCTCAACAGGCTTAATCTGTTCACCGCCTATTACCTCATCTGCTGATAATGGTATACAATCCAAGGATGTCAATAGCACCAGAATAATCGATCTCAACGGTAAATGGGTTAGCCCAGGTATGGTTGATATACAAATTAACGGTGCATTCGGTATCGATTTGAGTGAATTCCCTAACGAGAAAGAATATGTACAAGGAGTTAAAGAGATGTGTAAGAAATTATTGGAGATTGGTGTGACTGGTTTTTTACCTACAATCATTGTGAGTGATGATTCATGAATTTCCCCCCTAAATACACACAGTAAAGTTTATTTGGGTTAAGATGTATAGAGGTACAAATTGTAACGTTGATTCTTTGACTTTGTAGTCACAGAAGAAAGAAGCTTATCACTCTATCCTACCAATCCTATCCAAATTACCTGAATTACTCAAAGCCACAGAAAGCTTATCCAGAATATTAGGATGGCATTTGGAAGGTCCCTTTTTATCCAATAAAAAATCAGGTTGTCATCCACCTTCTAATCTCATTACTAACGCTTCAGCAGGTATCGAATCGTTATATGACATTTACGGCAAAGAAAATGTCATCCAATTTCGAGATGATAGTGATGGCATCGAAAAAGAAGAAAGGGAGGCGTTTGTAAAGATGATCACTTTAGCACCGGAATTAACAGGTATACTTGATCAAAATGTTTTAGGTAATTTGGTTGAGTGTGGTTGGAAAGTTAGCCTTGGTCATACGTGAGTAAATCATAAATAGCCTCTCAAAAAAGAGAAACATTAAAATTGATGATAACATGGTGATTCAGAAACGCTACAACTGAACAAGCTCTTCAAAGTCTATCCAGAGGTGCTACTCATATTACCCATTTATTTAATGCTATGCCTCCTTTACGTGAGTACCTGATTTTGTTGATTTCATTTTGAATTAAGGTATGTTGTGAAATTTTAGGATATTAACCTTTTTTCCTAAATACTGTATACAGATCATCGAGAACCGGGTATAATAGGTTTGCTCGGCTTACCTAATAATCAAACTTTGAAAATCGAAACGAAAGTTAAAGATGGATCACAAAAAGTGGTATCTACTGTTCCTTCGCCAACAGGAAGATCTAAGCCTACTACCAGAGTGCCCTCACCAATAACTGAAGTTCAAATCGGAAGTGACATAGAATCTGTGAGCGGTCAGCTAAATGCAGATACTGACAAAGCGGGACATCACAGCAAATTCTCAAGTGCAGGCGAAAGTGGAATTGATCAAAAGCTAATTGAGTTCAACGAAAAGGAATTGATAAATCCTGAGCAACGGCCAGACCAAATGGTAAAAAGACCATATTTCTCAATAATAGCTGATGGTATACATGTACATCCAGAAGCTATTAGTATGGCTTATAATTGTTATCCCGAAGGGTGTATCTTAGTTTCAGATGGTAAGTGCTATTTTTTGTTGGTCGAGAAATACACTTCGCAAATATCTCGATCATGCTCTAACTTTCCTTGTTTTACTCAAAATAGCAATGCATATGCTTGATCCTTCTTTGCCAGATGGTATACATCCTTGGAGAGACGGAGCGATAGAAAAGAAAAATGGAGGTATAACATTGTATGGTACAGATACATTAGCAGGATCAATCTTACCTTTATCAGAAGCTGTAAAAAATTTATCAAAATTTTCAGGTATATCATTACCCAAATCTATTGTTTGTGCTACTTATAACCCCATCAATTCATTAGGGGAGAATTATGGTAGGAAGAGTAGAATTGGTTATTTAGATGCAGGTTATAAAGCTGATTTATGTATTTGGGATGAAAATGGTTTGAAAGGTGTATGGAAAAACGGTAAAGAAATTTGGTATGAAGCCTAGAATATTTAATATCTCCGTTTACAAACTTTGCCTTTCAAACATGAATTTCAGGAGAGAATTGATCTTGATCACCCGTCGTCTCTTCTATGTTGATGGATTATCATGTATAAATGATTCTATGTGGAATTTTAAGATTCAATATGTGAATAGTTGATCCGTACAATTTAAGCTTTTACTTTGCCACGCCACATCATATCGCCTAATCAAGCCACCGTGACGGAGCAACACTCGCGTACGGTGGTGATCTTGCCTCCACCTAATAATGCTCCAAGTTCCAAATCCATCAACGTTTCTGTGCTGTACTCTATGGTGTGATTGTCATTCACTCCTTTCTTCCAATATATATTTACACTTACAACACTGTATCAACTGTAATCCTGTGACTGGATTCATATAACCATCAACAAAAGACCTCTCACCATAATACAATACGACAAAAATCAAAACAAAAGAATAAACAAAATGTCAAATTCAGGCTGGGAAGTTAGATTTTCAAATTCAAAACAAATTCCATATTTTTATCATGCAGAAAAAGGAACTTCAACATGGGAACCACCGAGTGAAATTTCACAAGAACAATTGCATCAATTACCTGGTGCATCAAAATATTTGACAGGTAATAAAAATGCTAATACTGGTAATCAAAGTCAAAATGGTCAAGTTAGAGCTAGTCATATTTTAGCTAAACATAGTGGTAGTAGAAGACCTAGTTCTTGGAGACAAGTGAGTAGACATCGCCTTCATATCGTTTTGGGTGAAAACAGAGGACGATGAATGAGTGTACAGTGGACACAGGGAACTTAGTACAAGGGAAGCAAATGACGATAAGACGGAGACTGTTGACAAAGAGATAGATATCAAAGTTTAAGAATCAACGCATGTATGGTGATTTAGCTAATACTGATTTCTCGGTTGTGTAGGAAAACATCACAATTACCAAAGAAGAAGCACAAAAAATCATTGAACAACATGTTAATACACTCAAATCATTACCTCCATCTGATGTACCAGCAGAATTCGCTAAGATAGCATCAACAGAAAGTGATTGTTCATCAGCAAGAAAAGGTGGTGATTTAGGTTGGTTTGGTAGAAACCAAATGCAAAAACCTTTCGAGGTGAGTAACCGCTTACTATATATTAGCCTTTTGATGATATAAGGGAATGAAAACAATGTCAAAGACTTCCTTAGCCTTTCACTTCACATAATGAGGAGATATAGATGTAATAAATCGTTTATCACGCAACGACACAGCTGACTTGAATATCTGTTAACTCGTAGGACGCTACTTTCGGTCTTGAAGTCGGACAACTTAGTGATGTCATCTCAACTGACTCTGGTATCCATGTTATTCTCAGAACTGGGTAGACTATGAGGATACTACCAGAGCGGATCATAAAGGAGAGTTTCGTAGTTGTAAATAGCAAAGTCGTATGCAGTAAAGCAGAAGTCATATTATACATGCTACATGATTTGAGTCTAAATAGATATCGATTTTCATGAAGATTGTGGTGTGATGAGGATATTCAGACAGCCAAGAACGGTGTGAATCCTGAATTCGCATCTGTTATCTGCGTCGAAATGATAGTAGGATTAAGCTGAAGTTCGAAGGGTGAACGCAGCTTATATGATCAAAGCTAATGCAATGTGGAATTATTCCCTATTATATCTTTTTGAGCAAACATTAGTGAATGCAAGGGAAAACATCGCAAGGAGTTATCTGATCGGCTCACTCAAAGTCTAGCTTTACCATCTCTCTTCTTATCGTTCTTCACTTCATCTTCATTTGGACCTTTTCCAAAACCTTTCCAAGCAGGATGTACTATCTTTGGGTCATTCCACTTTGACTTATCTTTTTTTGAATCTTCATCTTCGTTTTTACTATTTTTATTTATACCAATTTGATCTATACTTTCTTCTGAGCCTGCACCTGCACCTCCACCACCACCACCTCCTGACTGGATGCCTTCTACAGGTACATCAGGCTTATCTTTACTTGAAGATGCTGAAGATGCTAGAGACATGTGTTGACGTGTTTGAATGGAAGGTATAGTTGATATTGATGCTGGATGTGTATGAGCAGGATTAAATGGTTTACCTGAACTTGAAGGTCGTTTTTGTTGATTGTACATCTTTTTCACTTGTACAGAGTATCTTTCAATAAAGGAAGATTGACTGTTTGCTCTAGATATTGGGATCTTTGACTGAATCACAGCAAAAGAACAAGATCAAGATGATAAAGAGCAGACAGATTGAAAGGCTGAAAGAAGATCGGTAATTCAATTCCCGGCAACCTTCGGGTTCAACGATGACGAGCAAAGTGGTAAGAATCTTTGAACCGAAGATATCGCTTTATCAACTTTCAACCTTTTTGCCTGATACTTACCTCCATGTATAAAACCATAATACTACATCTCATATTGCGCGATAGCTCCTCTGATGGTTTTGACAGGAGCACTGCACTATCAAACAGCTCTTAGAAGCTCGACTAACGAAAAGAAACAGGAAGGAGATATCTCAAATAGTCGCGTAAGTAAACGACTTTGTAAGGTCAATCAATCAACGATGTCCTTCGTGCATTCTCAATACCTAACATATGACCCCATCTTGATACTGATTTTCATCTAAAAAGTTATGCTGGAAGGCAAGGATTGTGGTATGATTTCTGATGCTCATATTCATACTATCTTACTAATCCACGTCATCTACAGTCAAGTTTGACTACTAATATATTCTAGGTCTGTGCGTAGTCTCTCGAAGAAGTTAAATCGGTAGCAATGAAAGTATAAGACATAGCTCAACTCAACATTATTTATCTCTCCTTTCTCTTTCTTTCTTTCTTTCTTTCTTCTTCTTTATCTTATGTTTATTCACTTCTTTTACAATCTGTATATCTACTGTAAAAATAACTGTGTTATAGAAGTTCAAGACTTGTATAATTAGCCCAACAAATTGTATAAAAGTAAGTTGCCCTTCTCTCTACCTTTCCTCCCACACATCTTCCATAACAATTCGGCGCTTAATCACCTGGACCTTCCTCGTCTGCCAATTTGTCAGGAAATCGAAAGCTAATTTCTATCTGAACTTAGTTGTATTCTCAACATGAGTCGATATAACATGAGTCGATATAACGATTTCGACGAACGAGAGTATGCAAGAGGAAAAAGAAACTACGATGAGGTAAGTCTTGGTGTTTCTAGCGCTGTATTGTTATTCCTTGTCTGTCTTCTTTTTCCTTCTGCTAAAGCTTACTGATTGAATTTGCATAGGAGGAAGACGATCGATCAATAAGAGGCAGGGTATTCCAACCTCCTTCTCAAGCCTCACGATCCGATTATCAAGGTCGATCCGATTATGCACCTTCCGAACAAGGTCGATCTCATGATCCTCCACCTCATCAACCTAGATATGATGAGCGAGGTAACCGTTCTCAATATGGTAGATTGGAGCGATCATATCCACCACCCGCTTATGATGCTCCTCACAATCGTGCTGGACCTCCTTCGACTTCTCAAGGCAATTACCCATCCCGAGCACCCTCGTCCGCCAGAGGTGACAGTGCAAGAAGACCCCCTACTGTCACCTCTTCTAATGCAAGGAATACCGATATCAGCGAATCACTCGAGAAACTTGCTCTTACTAGTTTCTATGTTCGACCTGGCTATGGTCAAGAAGGAAGATCCCTTACTGTTCTTTCCAACTTCTTTCAGGTTAGAGCTACCGATAAGAGAGCTAAAGTAATCTAGTAAGTTCAATATCCACTTTACATGCAAAAGGGCCCTTGTATCTTGCTAATACACCTAGCTAGCCATTACGACGTCGATATCGAACCTATAAAGAAAAGAGATGAAAATGCTAAAAAGCCTAAAGGTCTCCTGCGAGCTGTTTGGGAGCAGTTTTGCCTCGAGCAGGGAGGTCCCTATGTTGACGGTTTGACTGCTAGTGCCTACGACGGTAGAAGAAATGCTTTTACCCCAAACAAACTTCCAATCGCTGAAGGTAAGCTAAGAGTTCAGCTAGACCTACATCTCACATTGCTAATTTGTATTGTTGACAGGCTTAAGCCAAACCTTCAGTGTTGCACTTGCCCCTGATGGTATTGTTCACCGATCTCGAGAAGGTTCTTCATCCGATGATGAGAATCGAAGATGGACCCTGAAGCTTAAGCTCGTTGCGGAAGTCGATCTGGAATACGTTATGGAATTCTGTAGGGCAGATAAGAAAGCCCCTTCAAACGAAGAACAATGCTTAACAGGTGAGCTTCAGCTGTATATTCTGTTTTTGTCGCTGGTAACTTACTAAGTCCTTGGTCTATAGGCCTTATGGCAACGAATGTACTGATGAGAGATTTTCCAAGTAAAACATACGCTCAAGTCGGCGCAACTGGAAACAAGTTCTTCAGTATGGCTGGTGCTATCGCCATTCCTCAAGGTGCGGTCGTCTGCAAAGGTTTTATGCAGTAAGCTAAGCTATGTACATACTCAGACGAAAGTTCGCTAAGTCATCAATAGATCATTCCGATATTCGAATTCCGGTCTTCCCATGCTTAATCTGGACGTGGGGTTTTCCGCTTTCTTAGCAGATGGTCCTGCCCTCGAAGTCATCCCTAAAATTCTTAATCGAGGTGGATTGAGAGGTAGAGGCGGTAGAGGAGGTCGAGGTAGCTTTGGAGGTCCGCCCGGTCAATTTCATGATATTAGTGAATTGACCGAATACGAGATTGCCACTGTTAAGAAAACAATTCGGGGAATGAAAGTGAGTGGGCGTATTGGCAGAACTGTGGCTGTTCGCAGTGCTGACTGAGGCCTTCAACATAGTTTACCGTAACTCATCGGGACAGTAATCGATTACACACAGTCTTATCACTCACCTTACAGCCAGCTGAACAAATTACTTTCGAAATTCAAAGTCGAGATGGCGGACCTGGTGAGAAGATCAGTGTTACCGAATATTATCGACAATATCACTCCGCAACTGTCACAAAACCTAGATTACCGTGTATTCAAGTGAGTGCGAATACATCTCTGATATATGATATGACTGACAACATTTCATAGTATGGTAAGAAAGCCTTTATTCCTCTCGAGTTCGTCAAATTCGCTCAATGGAATTCACTTCCACCGACCAAGCTTAGTGCAGACCAAACAGCTGAGTAAGTACCAGAGGTCATTTTCAGCTACATACACTAAGAGTGGTTGACGTATTTCTATCATACCTAGGATGATCAAAGTTAGCGCAATCAAACCTGGAGAAAGGGCTGCTCAAGTGAGACAATGGAGACAAGAATTAGCTCACGAAAAGCAAAGTAAAATTGCTGCTTGGGGGTTGCAAGTGAATCACCATCCAACTCTAGCCAGATATGGCCTCACAAGGCACAAGCTGACTGGCGTACATTAGGTGAACAAAAGAATGGTAGAATTACAAGCTCGTATACTACCTCCTCCGCGTGTCTTCTATGCCAATGGCGTGTCAACTAAACCAGATGATGGTGGATGGAATCTGCGAGGAAAGAAAGTGAGTTTGACTTGTTTATTCATCCTCTTTAGAGTACACTATTAACAAGTATCAGTTTTTCCGGAATGGCAAAAAACCCCTCATCGCCTGGTCGGTGATATCCTTCGACAGATGGACTGAGCAAGATGAGATGCACCGATATATCACTTACCTGTGTCAGGTTCTCGAAGCTCATGGGGTCGACATTGCCACTAAACAGCCCGATTGTTTTGGCCCCGTTGATCCGCGTGAACGGGATGCCATTCCTAAAGCCCTACAACGGGCTGCTCAAGCAGCATACAGGAAAGGGAAGTGTGCACCTCAACTAATCTGCTGTGTTCTTCCTGGAAGGTGAGCATCCAAACACCACATCTATATATGCGGAGCTAATCAAACATATTGCAGAGACGCTTGGCTATATGAAAAGATCAAAAAGAGTTCCTTCAATGATCTAAAAGGTAAGTCGACAGCCTTCAAAAGTCTGACTGATTGTATGTTACAGGTCCTGTTCCAACGCAATGTATGCAAGCAGCCAAAATTAGAAGCCCTCGAGGTATAGACGCTTATACTGGAAATCTGGTTATGAAGATTCAAGTAAGTCGATGATTTCATTTCTATGCTTTTCCACTGGTCAGCTGATTATCTGCTATAGAATAAACTCGGTGGTCTACCCCACCAGATCCCGATTTCAGAACTCCCTGGTATGATCGCAGGAAGAACAATGTTACTCGGAGGGGATCTCGGCTTGGTACGTCACGGACATATTCTCATTCCATCAACAAAAATCTGACTTATGTTATTGGATTCCTAGCCACCCATCAAAGCTGGTAACGAATCCGTTCCTACAGTTGCTTGTACCATCGCAACTTACAATGCCGCTTGTGACACGTATTCGGCGCAGATTCGTTTGCAAGAAGGAAGAGCTGAAATCATTTCCGACCTTTCGTCAATGATCGAAGAACATCTCAAGATATTCCACAAGCACAATGGTGAATATCCTGAAAGAATTCTAATCTTTCGAGATGGTATATCAGAAGGCCAATACGCTGCTGCTCTACACTACGAGCATAACGCTATTTTACAAGCGTGTAGAAGATTGGACAGAAACTATCGACCTCGTCTTCTTATGTGCATCTGCGCTAAGAAACACAACACCCGATTTTTCGGTGTACATGATCAAGATGTTGATAGATCCGGTAACCTCCCTAGTGGTTTGGTAGTTGATCGAAGTGTCACTCATCCATACGCCTTTGACTTCTTCCTCCAAGCTCATGCTGGTAGAGTTGGTACTGCAAGACCTACTCATTACATCTGCTTACTGGACGAGTTGGCTATCACCCCTGATCAACTTCAACAATTAGTTCACGCCTTGTGTCATTCATTCACTAGGTGTACAAAGAGTGTCAGTCTGGTCCCCGTTTGCTATATCGCAGGTGAGTCAATCTTCAGCTGTCGGATCCTGCCCAAGTTTTTAGCTGACTGGCTTTTCGATCAACCTAGATCTCGTATGTCAAAAAGCTAGAATCATCGTTCACGATTCCGAAAACTCCCAAGCTCCTTCTGTATCGTCCGGTGGTAGAAGTGGTGCTAGAAGCTCAAAGCAGATGGGGCTCAATATTGATATCATGCAAGTTCAAAAGATTTTAGAAAGAAACGATGAATTGGCTGAAGTAGTAAGTGCCTTTCATATACACTTTGATGTTATGCGGGTGGAACGATCGCAGACTGACGAAGACCTTGATAGGCCTGGTGGATGTAATTGTACCGAAGTATAAGTGGAATTTGTTGTCTTGCCCCTGAACTGGGAATCCAATCTTTAATGTTATCAATCCCGTACTTGCGTGTCCCCCCCCCCCCCCCCCCCCCTTACTGCCTGTTTTCTGCTTCCCTTTTCGATCGTCGCTTTACCTATCGCCCCATTTCATGCTCTTATAGCTTATCATTACTGGTCACGCGTACTTATCAAGTTGTTTCGGTTTTCGCTCTTTGCCTTCAGGCTGTTTTATCGTATTTCGTTACATATACTCAAATATGCAGTGTTTCCGCGCAAAAAGGATGCGTGATCATTGTCGAAGTCATAATTCACATCATTAACAAGGAAATATGTAAGGCTAACCTAAAAGAACGTCCTCTTCTGAAAACGATATCCAGATTCTTTCTTCATCTCAAACTGTATAAAGAAGACTAAGCGCCTCTTGAAGTTCGGTATTCACCTTCAGCAGCGGTAGCAGCTTCTTCGATCTCAGATTGAATACCCTGTTCAAAAAATTTACTTGTCAGTTTTGGGCTTGCGTTATCGGTCGCGAAGATGCGAACTTACACTGAGAGTTTCAGCAGCAGTTGAGTGATAGATCAATTGTGCTTTGACAAGGTTTGAAAGGTTCTGGAGAGGTTCAGGCTAATTTACGAAGAAGAGACTTGTCAGCAACAGAGACAAAGAAGTCAGAGATTGAGAAAATAGCGAATGAATCGTATCAACATGCAACGATATTTCCTCGCCCTTAGAATGGGATATGATTGATTATAGTGATAGGTGCTGAGAGACCAGGTGAGAGACTACTTACGTTTTCAAGAACAGCTTTCATTAAACCAATAGCAGTTTCTGTGGCTTGAACTAATTTGTCTTCAGCTTCTTCAACGTGGAGCCTGTGTGAGTTGCGACAAAGTTAGCTTGTTTGCGCTAAAATTGTTTATGTGTCATCATACATTAGGATTGAAAACTTACCTGGCTTGTTCTTGCTTAGCAGGAGCGGCAGATTTCAGACTAAATGGTGATACACGTATATGTTCATTAGCTGCCAGTTTAGTCGAACATTCGGTTTTCTTTTACAACAAACAACAACTTACGCTGCTCTAGCAGAATCAAGTTCTAATCTAGCTGTTTTTACATTGTTTCTAGCTTTGACAGCTAATCCAATTGAAGTTGATAAAGTTGCTTGCCAAGGTGTAACGAATCTATCTGCGATAAGATTATCTTGAGCGAGACGAGCATCACCGACCTGGTGTAAGACACAAGATTAGCATGTGAAAAGTAATTTGTGGGTAATAGCGTAATATTGAGATGCAGGAAGATCTTAATTGCACTCGATAGAGTTGTATTATTCCGTTTTGAAGGAATCGCATTTCTCGGGAAATTGTGAATCATTCAATGTGAATTCAATCTTTTTACTCACTTTTTCCATAGCTGCACCATAAACACCTAAAGCGATACTTAATCTATCATCTGGACCTAATTCAGTTGCACCTGATTTAGCTGCTCTTGAAATTGCGTGAGGTAAAGTTTTGGGTTGATGTGGTGTTTGAGCTGTTGGTGATGGAATTGGAATTGGAAGGTTGGTGTTCTAATCAAGATTTAATTTTTATTAGCTTGTTAACCTTTTTCATGACAATTTCTTTTTACATTCATGTGGAGAATATGACAGATGACATTAACGTATTTAGAAATCAACACAACTTACCTTTAAGTTTTTATTGGCGAAAACTGACCAAGCCGAAGCAGCTTGGTGTCCAACTTCATTAAGTGATTCAGCAACGTCAGATGGATAATCGTACTGTTCGTGTGCAGATCCAGCGTTGAGATGTCAGCTATATCATATGCGAAATACCATATTTCCGACTGAAGCAGAGAATGCTAAATTAAACATACAGATTCTCTTTCGTGAACTTTGGTGATTCTCAATAATTTTTGATGAACATCTTTCAACGCATCAACTCTTGCTTCAAGCGCTTTATATTCTGCTGGTAACCTGAAGAAATGTGTTATTTATCAGTAAAACACGTTTCTCATATTATATCCTTCGAGTATTGTGTTGATATCCATTCATGACTAGAGGTGTAAGTTGAAGATGAGACTTACTCAGTAATTCCATCTGCACCGACTTGACCAATCCTTTCCCTATTCGGATTGCAAATTGATTAGCTGATGATACTCCCAGTTATATATAGTGATATGTCAGCTCTAACTCACCTTGTTGCTTGTACAGTATTTCGGAATGATTTGTTGAAACCTGATACGTCTACTGCTGGTAAAGCAGGCATACTGGCTTGGAAATTCTTGAAGGCTTGCATCTTGACTCTTTGGCTGATATTTGATAGCTATAGACGAGGACTTGCTCAAGAAGCTTTTTGAATGCTGTTCTCTGTCTACTTGGTTTGAAGCTGGGATTGAACGGTCTACGCGACGTGCGAACGGTATTCTTAGTCAACACTCTCTTATCTATGGAGTCCCACCTGCTTACCTATTTAGATGATACATTTGATACCGTGACCATACGAGAGGCAAATAATGCCACGCTGAGCAGCAGACGGTAAGACTATTAAGGGGCACCATACTCAATCTACCATACAACCACGCCGCGCGTTGGTAGGTTTATACAACGCAAGCATCATCATCGTTGTCATCTTCAACTATTATCGTTGATCAACTCACATTATTATCCTAACAGAGGACAGCGAGATCTCGGTTGACTGTATTTCAATATCACTGTCAGATAAAATAGAGTAGAGCAAGATGGCTGCTAAATCAATAGAAACACCTAATGTCGGGTTTGACTTTTCCAACTATGCTAGAAATCAGTTCTTCGGAGAAAGGTTACAAGGTATACCGAAGGGTAAGTTCATTGTTCTCGATATCGAAGCTACGTTAAGAAGATAGCTGACTGCGGTATTTTCTTGTGTATTCTTCATATAATTCTCAATAAAACCAATCTATCTACTGATTCCTGTTCACGTTATGGCATTCCTTTTTATTCAACAATGCAGCAACATCAACCGGTACCACAATTGTAGGGGTAATTTTTGGAGGAGGTGATTCAGGCGAAGAACCTGGTGTCTGTTTAGGTGCTGATACAAGAGCAACTGGTGGACCTATTGTAGCTGATAAGAATTGTGAAAAGGTGTGTCCTTCGTTCTTGATCAGCAAATCAATTCGCATAAATGGAATTCGATCATATACCTCAGAGGGGCATTTCCTTGAATCATTGATCCGCTAGTTTTCAATGTTGCATAAACTGACGAACTCATACTAGATTCACTACTTGACACCTCAAATCAGATGTTGTGGTGCAGGTACAGCTGCGGACACAGAGTAAGCTTATTTCCGCCTCTGTTTCGGAAGCTCTTTAAGCTGACATTCATATATAGATTCGTTACCAACTTGATATCCTCAAATCTCGAAGTGAGTGTAGCTATCTCTGCTGCAGAAAACCCCATCTCAGTAGCTGACTCATATACCTCAGCTACATGCTCTTTCTCAAGGTAGACCAGCAAGAGTAGTGACAGCGATGACAATGCTTAAACAGTATTTATTCAGGTAAGTCATCGACACATTTATACCATTCGTTATGATCACCGCTCCGGAAGTCATTCTGATCAGTGCATCGAGTGAAAGCTGATCTATTTGCCATACGCAGGTATCAAGGTCACGTTGGTGCACATTTAGTACTCGGTGGAGTAGATTCAACTGGACCTCAACTATTTACAGTTCATGCACATGGTTCAACAGATAAGTTGCCTTATGTAACAATGGGTTCAGGTAGTTTGGCAGCCATGGCAGTATTTGAATCTTCATTCAAGGAAAATATGAAGGTGAGCTGGATATTGGGATGGAACTTTCAAAAAGTATGCTAGCTGACATTGGTCCGATTTTTTGGGATGTCAGAGAGAAGAAGCTATCGCTTTAGTTGCTAGAGCTATTAGATCAGGTATCTTCAATGATTTAGGTTCAGGTTCAAATGTAGATGTTGCTGTTATCACAAAGAACGGTACAGAACAATTGAGGAACTACGAGATGCCTGTGAGTATGATTTCATTTTTCACTGCAACAATCAAACTATATTCGTATGATTTGGTTCTGCGAAGCGGTTCGGTCCATAGTCTACTGCATAGAGCCTAGCCTTCCTAGCTTTTGCGATACACATTCCATGAGTTGATATGCTAATCGTCGATGGATCACATGTTACAGAACGAAAGAGGCTTAAAATCCAGGAACTATAAGTTTAGACGAGGTACAACAGCATGGACGAAAGAATCAATTAGATCGTTAATTGTTTCCGAAGAAATCAAATCTACTTCAGGCGCAGGTAAAGATCAAGGTGGTGTTGAAGTCGTGGCCGTACCTACTGGTGCTGGATTGGGTGGTGAAGAAGGTATGGAGATTGATAGTTAATACGATCTTCTGATTGATAGTAGATGATATGATTTAGATGTATTAAACACACTGTATACCATTTGACTTTCTTGCATTTGCTTGATATGTAGCATATTGCTGCTATAATTCAAGAATACAATCCGTTTATTCTTGCTCGTTCATATATGCATGCATTTATGGGTTGACCTCGAATGACTTTAGTATTTGTTATGAGGATGATCCTCCTGGAAAGTATAGAGAATGATAGTAAGAAGAATGCCACGTATGAAATGTGAAATGATCCTATTTACGTAATTGTGTTCCACTCAAAATAATTTTCGAAACTGATTTTGACATCACGCTCGTAACAAACTTCGTTTGCATCCTTCTTTTCTTTCTTTCTTTCTTTCTTGCTTTCTTATTCTTCCTTTTCATCTTATTATTTTGCATTTCTCTCTTTATATCGTACTTTCCTTCTTTGAATTCGTCGTCATCCTATCCAATTCGTGAGTATCTTGTTTCTTGTACTCTTGTTTTCCATAATTCAATTTCTATAACTCCTACCTCAACACCTTTATCCATTTTTTATGATGACTACGTTGGCACCAGTCTTACCGTTCATATGGGGACAACTTTATAACAGACGCTTCTACATTATACGCTCGTGGACGTCTTCTGATACTATCTATCTTTCATATCCTTTCGTTTATGCTCTTTTGTCGGATTAAGATAGGGTTGAAAGCTGATCATAATGAAATTGATAGATTTATCTAGTCTTCTGTATAATCGATTGTAACCACTTGCTGTCAGTTCTAGATAGATTTGTTATAGTTGTACATAGATAGAGGGTGATATTGATTGATGTATCTAACGAATCTGTATGCACTTTATCATTCCTGTCAAAATCACATTTACTCTTCTGTCAAATTTACATTATTGTGCATTAGTCTGCTTACCTGTGTCGGTAGTAAGATCACCTTCACATGATAATCCCGTTTCCATTGGATTATGGGATTCTGATCATTAACAATCACATCGATTACGCATACAAAGCGTAGACGAATCATGAACGTTTATCATCTTTGATCCGTCCAAAGCGGACAAGTGGGAAAAAGGAGGAGAACTGTTCCACCAATGCGACTTCTTCTCTTATCTCTTTCAATGAAAGGATTCTAAAGCTGAATCACGATAAATATATTCGATGGCTTCGCCAATATGTAGTTCCACCATTGTTCGGTATTGCTATGATCAAAATCAAATTCGAGCGCATTAGTCGTTTTTGATAACTCAAATGCATATAAGTAACTACTAATGACTGATTTTAACATATTCTACTGATAACATAACTCGATATCACATAACTATCTGTCTGACCGGCTCAATATCATCTGCGAATCCTACCAATATGTATCTCTCTAACCAGTGAGTTCCAATGCCCAAACCCCATCACGCTTATAAGCAAATGACAATTAATTCACGTATTTACGATCATAGTTCAAATAAAGAAGAAGCTTCAATGTTCATTTGCGATTTAATCATTAATCGGATCAACGCATTCAAACCTAATCAAAATAAGAAATTCGTGTTATGTTTACCAACTGGAAGTACACCTCTATTAGTTTATAAAGAATTAGCTGAAAGATGTAAACAAGGTAAAATTAGTTTTGAAGTGAGTTCTCCTTTACTTTTCAATCTACGAGTAAAAATGTCTTCTCTTCTTGAAATAGCAGAACTTTTGATGAATTACAAATAGACAAATTCCTGTTATTGCTCATATGCTTGGACTGATGATTATCTCAGCATGTAATTACCATTAATCTCGACGAATATGCTGGACTAGAACCTGATCATGAACAAAGTTATTATCATTTTATGGAAGAGAGTTGTACGTTTTAGTCTGTTCTGATCTACTTTGACTCCCAAGTCCCAAAGTTATCCCTCCGGTCATGTATCCGCGAGATTTGACAATAAAACTGAAAAGCTAATTTACATTTGAACTTTATTCTTCTTAGTTTTCTCAAAAGGTATGTACTTATATATATATATCCATTCTCTACATTAATCACTTGAACTCTACGTTGGGTTATGTAGCTTTATCAGAACTGACCGCACCCTTCGAATTAGTTGATATACCATTAAATCAATTCCATTTGTTACCTGGATCACCAATTCCACCTCTAAACGAATCACATGAAGATTCATGTTCAACGTATGAAAGTTTAATTACAAGTTTAGGTGGTATCAATCTTTCGTTTTGTGGTATAGGTGAAAATGGTCATATTGCATTTAATGAACCTGGATCAAGTTTTAATTTCAGAACTAGATTAGTTAAATTAGATGAAGAAACTAGGAAAGTTAATGTAAGTTATTATATTATACTGGTTTATATTGAGTGCTTTCTTCTACCTGGGATGAAATTATGATTTCGCTAATGGTCGAGATTGTCTATTTGACTTGACTTAAAATCCTCTTTTAGGCCAGATTTTTCTATGATAAATCTCATGTTCCTACTCATGCTTTGACTATGGGTATTGGAACTATCATGGCTGCACAAGAAATTATAGTTTTAGCTATAGATAGCAAAAAATCAGAGGCTGTGAGAAACGCTTTGGAAGGAGGTATAAATCATCTTGTAAGTTATTTTATTATCAGAAAAAGACTATTAAACCCTTTTTTCCATGTACTTCATCCTAAACATTGTTCTATATTTTAATTGCTCTCATCTCATACTTTAGTGTCCAGCATCAGTATTGCAATTGCATGAAACCGTGATTTTCGTTACTGATGAAGAAGCTAGTCAAGGTGAGTTCGCTTACCAACATTTTACTATCTGAACCAACATAAAAATACTTTATGTAACTGAATGATAATTGACCCATATCTTGTACATATATGTTATGGACAGACTTGAAAGAAAGTACCAAGAAATACCTTGCTTTACAATCACCAGTAAAAGATATATCTAACTACGAAATGAATAATGTCAATTCCATTGTATTAAAAAGACCACATGCATTAAGAGGATCATCATTCAATTTAAGTTTATCACCTTTATCACCTAAAGAGAATTATAACAATAAAGACGGTGATTTCACTTGGTCAAGACCTGTTTCTACAACTGATAATAACAAGGATTTATCGAATGTTCATGTTGAAAATGAGTCCCGAGATAAGTCTACTAATAAATTTGACTGATCTCGCGACAATCGGAAATACTACTGATGAAATTGATGTAACATAATCTTGTGCACTTATGCAATTAATACAAGATGCATTCTCGTAAAATAATGATATATGTATATATATATATGTCGTGTAACAATCGTTAAAGGTATATGAGCGTAACAAGAGAGAAGTTAAGTGAATTTGTGATTATAGATATGTACAGGTGTATTTTGTGTGTCATATAAACGGAATTATGAAGGTATATTTGTGTGTATGATGATACAGATTACTTCTCTTTCGTGTCCAAATTAAGTGACTTGCGACTTAAAAAGCAATTTTATATCTCTTTACCACCACTTTTCCTTCTTCTTCCATTGTGATCTCTATTATCTTGACGATCTATTAAATCATTTTCTAATCTATTCCAAACATCTTCACCTAAAGAAGATTTAACCATTCTCAAAACATCATTTACACTTTTATATTTCCCACTATTACTACTATTGTTTCTTTGTTGTTGTTCTTGAGAGTTCGTTAAAGGTTTATTTTGGAACGAAAGCAATTCATATAAATCACCAATTTGATCAGCTTTATTTTCTAGTATATCTATAACTTCTTTTAAATGATCTGCCAATACATGTCTTTTTGATGATATTGAGGCTGGATCAAGTAATTTATATTGATCTGCCAATTCAGAGTAAATCCTAAGTAAAACGGAGAAATTGTCAAATATTAGTAACCGTATCAGTCATTTTGCTTGGATTTTGCTGATTTTGGTCAGATAATTTGCAACTTACTGTTTATAATGATTGAAATCATCTTCTAATTCCCTTATGACTCTACTGAGAACAGTTTGAGGTGGTAATTCCTCACCATTTAGACCTCTTCTAGCTGAACCAGTTTCTCTGTTTTGTGAATCTGAACCAGAAACCGATCTTTGATTATTTTGTTGAAGATCAGCTTGAAGAACATTGTCATGTTTACTCCAATGACCATTACGTGAAGGTGAAAAGAACTCAGTTTCCAACTCATCGCCTATTATACTTGGAAAAGGTGATGAAGGTCCAACTACAGCAGCAGAATGATCATTTCTTATAGAGTGAGAAACTCTTCTAGATGATTTCGATCTTGCCTTTTTAGGCTGAAGATTTTTTTCCTGTACTAATGAAGCTGATCCTTGACGTGATGAAGATCTTGATATCGGTGTAGGTGAGTTTATTTCGTTCTCATCCAAATCTGATGGAGGTGGTGTAAGGTTTTGAGGTAAAGCTGGTTGAGATTGTTGCGATTTAAATATTCGAGTAGGCTTTAGAGTTGGAGGAGCTAAAGTGGGTGATACTGAAGCTGCAAAATGTAACCCTTGTCTTAGCTTTGAAGGTTCAACCGTTTGCATCTTCTCTCCATTTTGATGATAATCATCAACTTTTTTAGCTCTTTGTAGGTTCTCTTGATTTTCCTGTTCGATAACTTGTTTAACCAATAATTCCATTTCTTCTCTTTCCATACGCATTGTTCTTTCACCTCTAGATTTTTTTCGAGTTTCTAAACCTTCTTCAACAATTCCACCTAAATTTGAAACTTCTTTACTTAATCTTTCAATTTCTTTTCGCAAAGCAATTAATTCTGCTTTCACATCCGTCTGGCCTTCGTCTAGGACAGTATGATTTCGACGTGGAGGTTGTTTTGGAGGTGATGATTGCGTTAAACGTAATTCATTTATTAAAGCTTTATTAGATTCAACTTCTAATGTTAATCTAGCTAAATTTTCCCTTAGAGATTTAACAAGTTGTTCCAAAGCTGATTTTTCACCTATAACTTCACGTAACCTTTTACCTCCGTCTTGTTTAGCTAGTTCGACTTCGTTTTTAGCTTTTTCTAATTCATCTTCTAATTCTCTAACTCTTCTTCTTGATACAGAATTTTCGGTCTCTAATGCTCGTAATCTAGCATTAAGAGTTGCTAAAGTACCTGCAAGATTGGCTAACAAGGTTTGATTAGTTAGTTTTGTTTTATTTTGTGAAAAAGCGATAGAATCGAAAAAAAGCAAATTACTCACCTACATCCCCTCCTACTTCACCATTCTTACCCAAAGTACCATGTTCAACACCTTTAGCTGGAGTAGCCATTAAATTCGTATAACCCGTTACATCCATCGAGTTATCTTTTGTCGTACTTCTTACAGGTGCACTAGCAGATCTTCGATTTTCATCTTGTAAAGTTTTTAGTCTGTTACTGGATTTATCTTTGTTCTTAGGTGCGAAAGGAGTATTTTGTATGTTATGCGAAGTGGAATCACTTAAAGCTCTTCTGGGTTGATTTGTTTGTCTGGCAGCTCTGATATCTTCACCTAATTCTCTAGCTAAAGATGAAAATCTAGAATTAGTGTTAGAATCAAGTTTAGATTTTAGCGTTTGTGTTTGTGACTGAGGCTGAAAGTTTTTCTGGGTTATTGTTTGTTCACCACCACTTGATGGTGGACTTAATAGAGGATCATTTCTGGTTAATGTGAAAGATAGATTTGCAGGTTGCGAGTTCATTACTGATGGTAAAGGTGAGGGTGATCTAGGTGGTGAGAATGGTGATGTCGGACGAGAAGGTAATCTCTAATAATCATAACATGTTCAGCGCGGCAAAGGCTTGCAAGTTTGGAAGGATATATCAACTTACATCACTTCCCATAACTCTACCTAATTCACCGACTAATCTACCTAAACTTCTTTCTGGATCGAATTCACTTGTATTATCATTCTCACCGTTTGATTTACCAAATAGACCCGCACCCAACGTAACAGCTGAAGCATGATGTCCAGCAGTTGATACAGGACTTGCACCAACAAACATACTTTGTTCAGGTGCACCGAAACTACTTATTCTTCCATTTGATCGTGATGCTCTAGGAGTTTCACTTGGTCCATTAAAATGATGATTTGGTTGTTGATGCGATGAAAAAGACATAGTTTCGGCTCTAGGATATTCTAATGATATATTTGAGGAATGTGATGATAAGAAAGAATTCGAATTGGAATGAGATGTAGTAGAAGTTGGTATTGATGATATTGAAAGTGAATATAAATCGTTATCTATTGTAGATTCTAGTCGTCTACGTTCCAGATCAGAATTAGAAGGAAATATAGGTGGTGCATTCATGTTGAATTGTTGATAGAGAAACTCGATTGCCCAAATGGGTGGTTATATGAAGAAAGGTTGATCAAGTACAGTTGTTTTGTTTATTCGTTCTGATGATGGTGCCGAACAAATGGCTCCAAAGGTAACTTGTTTGCGGTGAAATACCGTTATATCGCATATATGTTATGCGATGCTCTGTATTGGGTGAGTTTAGCCCTCTTGACAGACTTTTGTGATCAGAATGACTTGATATAGTATAAATGACAAGGTTGAAGATGTATGAGAAATGAAAAAGTTATCATGTTGACTGACATGTTAGAATCCCAAATGTTGTTTATATCCTGCGATGCCGCGACTGATTTCTTTGGTGTGACGCACAGGGTCATACATATTAAAACCAAACAAATGGTTGACACGTGGTTGCAGGATAAAATCGAATAAATTCATTTGGTAGATATCATGTTGTTACCTCAGTACCAGGCTGCTTTGTGCTTATGCTTGTATACTTTGAAGCATCCTCATTTATATTGAACAGTAAAGGGATTCATTATACACAAATTGCACTTTGCAGCACGGATGCTGTGTAGACAAGGTGGACAGTCGATGTGTACAGATTGTACACCTAGAGAGGAACAAGGGGTTTCACGTCCATTGTCGCTCGGAGATGAATGAGTTGAATGGGACGCTGAGTCCTTGACGATTTGATGATCATGATTACCGTCAACAGGCGAAATACCGGAGTTAGTAAGCCTGGTTGAGCAAGAAGGTCATGATTACTTCAGTAAGTTAAGGTTACCCTACGAGTAATGTAACATGAAATCAAGCTGTGTATGCGATAATGAAAAATGTCCAAATATATAGGTGTATTTTACGTTACATTTTATTACCTGGCCGGTGTGCCGAATATCCGAAGAACTACTATAGATATCCTAGATGATGTTACAGGAACGACTCCCTCAAGCAACCTGTGTAATCGGAGCTATGTATCATCATACCCTTCATCTTTACCTTTTATCTTGCACCTTGCATATCACTTTTCAAGACTAGTTGTATTTTTAGCACCATTCGCAATCGAAAACAAAAGACGCTATCACGATCAATGCAGTGAAAAAGTTACGAGAAAGATAACCGTTTGGTCGTTTTTACTGCAGTAGTTATACAAACAACTTGTCCTAAATCTTTCCATCATGGTGACGATGGCAGAACCTTTTCATCATGGACCGCACCTCCTTCGTGCCCTGAAAGTCGTGTAACTTCTGTCAAACAAAGGATACACACAGATCAAAAATTCCTTATAAGATGTCCTTGCGATACGGAGAAATGAAGAATTTGGTTGACCTCCCCCCTCCCCTCTTCCCTACAATTCCAAATAGCTCACACAGAGCGTATTGTATTGACACTTGACAACATAGAAAGTTTATACAATAGTTCAACTAACGGTAATACCATACACCCTTCACGATTGATATTCCTGCAAAAGGTCATCTAGAAGATCCTTTAGGCCAGCTAGTTATTTTACAGATTTACGCTATAACCACCGAAGATCAACCTAAATTTAGTATTGATTGATGTTTATTATATGATGTCAACGTCAACTCAGTATAAAAATAGAGTATTCAATTATGTTCAACTTTCATTGATAATTGGTTTAGCATTCTTTCATGGAGCTCAAGCTTTAACGGAATTCCAAGTTTTGGAAGTTGTAGCTGGTTTCGCACAAAATTATCTGGCTCCATATAATGTAGAGGTTGCTAGAAGTATAAATAGGTGAGTACAGAAGCTGGTTTCTAACCGTATTGAAGGGTGAGGTCAAATAGGCGGATTACTTGATACTGATTACGTGGATTGACGATAATATAGTACTTTATTTGCGGAAGATGTTACTGGCACAGCGGATTGTAAGTTCTTTGATGGATATGCCGTATGTCAACTATACTGACTGAAGTTTGGCTTTAGTATCTACGAAGTGAGTGGAATCTCTCTAACCGCATTTCCAAGAGTATATAGTGAATCATGCATAGATTGAGAAGCCGAACAAGAAACACTAAGCTGATAGTTGGATGATTATGTTCGAATAGTTTTGATGGAAGGGAACTGTCAACGTGAGTATGAATAACTTGCGTAACTTGTTCGCAATATTAGGATGTCCAATACGTCGAACTGATTTTTTCCACTTGATCAACTATCAGTGAATATGTAAGTAAACACACCTGTCTATCTGTCCTCAACGATACGACGATCACCATTGTAAGACTATAACATCCGACTGGAATTTCCTTAGCTATTCGGTCTATTTACGAATATCGCAGAAGATCCTACCGACCCATCACCTTTTGGCTCACCCTTATCGTATAATGTAAGTTTGGTAAATCAAATCTTTATTCTGCGTCTTGCTGACGGAAAGAAATGCATATTAGGTTACAGCTCTCTTAGTTCAGCATCAATTCGTATCTACGTCCATTAAGTTCCAGTGTGAGTCTACCAACTATAACAAACCTCGAAGAGCTGTTTTTTTGAACCTCAATGAGCTGATATTCCGGATTGCTCAACCATGTTGCAACTCAAAATTAGTCCATTACCCTGTTTTAAACCAAACCTTTCCGATACAGGTGAGTCTTAGCATAAATTTGTGATTGGTGTAGTTAGCTAGAATAGTATACTCATTTGAACTGATTTAACGTAGATCGATGCATTCATGCAAGTTAACGATAAACAAGAAATCCAACAATATGATGTATCCTTCCGAAGATGGGCCTGGGTAAGTCCTCAAAATAGAAGATTCAAAGTTCAATATCATATGTTTGCTAATATATGTAATTTCCAATCTTCATCATAGGCAACAGACGTAATAATACCGTTAGTCTATAATGGAAAGATAGGCTCAATCGTAGATGGAGGAAAGCTAACACAAACGAAATAGGCAACTTATACCTCACATGGCTGCCCGCGTCAATATGACCAATTCTGCTGATTCCACCGCTATTCTGCGCTCATATTTATCTTCAAAACTGTACTACAGCTATCAACCACTGTACGGGATCTAATGAACAATACAAGAGTATAATGAGTGTATGACTTTTCTAAATGGACGGGATATTGGGGAGTGGTACAGGTCAGTCGCTAGTAATCGTTTATTGGCATAAGATCTGAAGCTGAAATTATGTGATTCTATTGTGTTTCATTATCAGAATGGGTGGTAAGTCTTATCCTTTTCATACGCCACAACCACGATGAATTCAATACTTGATGTGCTAACAATCAATGGTCGTAGAGGACAACCTGGTCTGTCGTCATTTACATGTCCCAATGGTAGCTCTTAGGCCATCAGTACACTGTCCACATATTGGTCCCTCAGGGGGAGATATGTGTATAGCACGGTAAGTTCTCGCTATTCATAAGTTATCGCAAACTAGTGTTTTACTATTTTGTAGCTGTACAAGCCGAAAAAGCTAAATCTCATTACACTATCTTCAGTGATTACGATCAAGTTGTTTTAGATTCCCATTTCCTTCAAGGTTGGCTAGCACCTAAATATGTGACTCCCGAGAATCAAGATGAGGTGGGAGGCATACAAGCCGTTAGTGGACAAGAATTGAGTCCTCTCCTTGGTAAGTATACTAAGCATGCACAACCTTCTCGCTGTTCATGGGGCAAAAAATCTTCAACATCTCATCGCTTACCGTATGCTTTCTTCTTTACGTCTCGTAAAATAGAGATTGCTTTGGGTGCAGTCTCAACGCATTCTTGGGATCCCACTCTATATGCTACTGCTTTATTAGGTAAGCTGTATTTGAAGTATACCATATTGAATTGTGCATGTTATCTAACATAATAATTTCTAGGTTACTTCCTATTCTTCTATGTTTTCTCAAACTTATTGTGGTTGTAAGTCAATCTTCAGCATTTCACTACATTGTACATACACCCATAATACCAAGAGAGCTAATTAAATGGGAATCGGTTTCAGCATCTATTTCCGTCGATCATCAGTGTTCCCAACATGTGGTCTCGAGCATCAGAAAAACATCGTTATGTGTGAGTAACACAATCATCATAATCAACCAAGCTCATCATCAAGTCAAAACTAACAAATGAATTCCTCTCCCACTAGACACTATGAATATCATATTTACAACAATCGCTTTAGCTCTTGAATTAGTAGCTTCGCCAGCATTCGCGGGACGTTATGGCTTATGGGAAATTCAATGCCTTCGTACTGCAGGTGTACTTACTTCAGCTTTATACATCTTCGAATTGGTTTATAGATTGAAAATGCGTATACCAATGTAAGTGTTTTTTCGAGTTCGTTCAAAATGAGTGTCACATGCTACAAACACCCCCGCGTCAGAAGAGAATTGTAGTGACATATTGACATGTTTACAGGATCGCCCATCATTTCTTGACCATCATCGCCATCTCTTTCACGGTGACTGTATTTGAATATACTCAATCTATGTCATATCTCTTATCTGCTATTATTTGGTAAGTGTTCCGCTTATGATTTGATTCAGGTAAAGTTTTATCAGTATTGATTCTTCTGCCATTGAATAGGCTATTCCAAGCAACTACCGAACAACCTACTTTCCTTGGGTTATTGCTTTGTAAGTTGAACATGCGATTCTTTGTGATGAGATAATGATTGCTGATAACAAGTATTTATCATTTACCAAAGACCGCCTTGATTGGGACCCTCGAATAGTATCGAAAATATTGAAATTTGCTGCCATTCAAACATTTGTTCTCAAGGTGAATAAACTTCGATTATGTTGATAATTCTCTACCAGCTGAATCTTACCTTCAATTTTCTTAGTCTGCAAGTGCAATTGCTTTAATTGTATATTGGGGACTTCATCAGAATTATTCCTACCAATCGATAGATATAGCTTGGACATGTATGGTCTTTATAATTGCTGTTGGCTTATTATTAACCCAAATGTAAGTTAGAATACCTAGCTCGGCTGAAATACAATTCTGATTCAGCTAATGGTGGATTTGCTATAGATGGGGATCATGGGTAACATATAAAATTGGAGATAGAATAATGAAAAAACCACCTATTTTATCTAATCCAAATATGAAAGGATCAAATTTAGCTATTTATCAAACCATCAGATTAAAACCTGAATACGAGAATGGGAATGAAAACGGAAAACAAAGACATAATAGAAATGATTCAGTCTTTTCAACAGATAGTAATTCACAACAATTAGATGATGTTTATGGTGATAGATTTGAAGTTTTAACTACTGATGAAAGCGATAGTGTAGTGAATAGCAATAACGTCAACAACAATAACATCAATAACAGTGTTGATCAAACCAAGAATAACAATAATAACGGTAATAGTAGTATTGGTAATAATAATCAAGACTATAACAGTAATTACCATTACCCATATAAAAATGGTAATGGTGATAATAGTCAAAATTCAAAATTAACTAAATTACCTTCATTTTCATCATTATATGAAGCTGAAAATAATCATAATAATGGATATGAAATAGAAAGAAAAAGTTTAATGAGTGATTCAGATTTTGATTTAGTTAATGAAAAGATTGATAGAGAAATTTCATCAAATTCATTTTCAGCTTTATTGAAATCGCATCAAATCAAAAGTCATATTAATAACGGATCCAACAAAAATAATGATATAATCAATTCGCATGATAGTAATACTACTAGCAATAATGCTACTTATAATAGTGGTAGTAGTGGTTATTATAGTAATTACAATGATTTATCAGCTTTAAGTGCAAATCCTACAAATGTACCTTTGCCTAAATCACCTGCCATCATGTCACCTACAACTACATCAGCTACATCTGGACATAATAACGGATCTCAAGGGTTTTCGGAATTTGGAAAAAGATGAATACAATTGGATGATGTAGATTTAGGATATCATTCTTTGTAGATTTATTTCTGGGATAATGGATTACAGTATATAGTTTTGGATAGATATGAATTCGGGGTAACGTATATAGCATATTATGGTACCTGTTGGAATGAGCAAATTTTGCATAACAATTCAATGCATGAAGCATGGTGGTGACCATCCATGCTATGGATTTTTAGCTTTGGATTTCTTCTGATTAAGTTGAACTACTTCCTCTTTTCCTTCCAACAATAGCCAACTTTTTATCCCATTTCACCTGCAAACCAAATTTGCTCCTTCGGGAAATCCCGTCCAACCCTTCTATTTGATCTACAATTTCCCATTGGTTGTCAGACTCTAAAAATTGATTCCAGTTTTCAGTTACAACATAATCAATTTGGTTTTCCCATAACCCATTGGGAGTTGAATAGGATTCGTCTTCGGATTTCGAATATACCCAATATGGTTTTTTCTGTTTTGGGAAAGGTGAATATGGTCCTAAAGGTGTATTTGGTATCGATGACGATTGATGTAAAAATGTAAATAACGTTGAACCTGTTTGTAAAGGATATGAAGGGAAATAGATTGTGCCTAATTTGATGTTAATAATAAATAGTTTTATCATAAGTATGTTTGTCCACGAGAAAAGGTTCAATTGGAAAGCACAATGAGAAAGACATTGATTGGTACAACACTCACTTGATTCATTCTGACCTCTAGGGATCTTTTCCAAGCTTTTCCAAACTTGGCCACCTGGATAATTATTCATACTTATGAAAGTTAATCCACCTGTAGCTAAAATATTTATCCCGACTAAACCTATCAGGCCTAATCTGACTATAGATTGAAGACGTGGATAAGGGAAATTCCATAGTCCTGCTGCAGCAAATGAAGCTATTATCTGGAGAATAGGTATAGCATAAATGATGAATCGCCATTCCTAGAATCGACAATAGTGTGAAGAATATCAGCTAAGCTCGTTAGATCTATCGAATATCTTTGTGGTGTAGTGATCAAGGTCAATCGTAACTTACTTTATGCCCAACTAAACTCATAAAGCCAATTAACCCAATTGCTGAAGCACCAAAAAATTTAATTAATTCATTTGTACCTTCAGATATTTTCGATCCTTCTTTTTTACCTATTTTTACTCCTAAGAACAAATTGAAGAACCAAATGAATCCAGATAAGACAGATAAAGGTAAACTGATTAATAAGATTTTAGGTAAAGAATTTGTAAAATAATAATGCCATGACATTATACCCCAATTAGATGATTGACCTTGTAATAGATTATAATGTAATGCAGATAATTCAGGCCATAATATCTGCCATGTGCTTGTAAAAGTTGGTAATGATGGGTGTGGTATAGTAGGTTTCCATAATATATAATCTATCGGTGACGATATTGCTGTAAAAGATATAACAAGGTCAACTTGAATTGACCAGTTTTGAATAAGGGTTAATTCGAACTTACCTAAAGATCCAAATCCACCTAACATGCCCCAACTTATTACCTGTGACAGACTAGCTTTACGTAGAACTACTAAAGAGATAGCTAAGGGGAGTAAGAACAAAGCTAATTCAAGCCTAACAATGGTAGCTAAAGCGGTTAAGACTATAATTGCTGTTCTTTGCCTTTTGATCGATACTGAAATGGGGGCTGATTTTGCATTTGATCGTAAGATGAGAGATATACTTAGCAGAACTATTGAACATATATCAAGCCGAGTGGATTAGCTTAAAATTTCGACTATGGAAGCATATCCTCACCCACCTCCTGGCAAAGCCATAAAGTTGGGTAGAGTTCTACTTGCATAATAAGGTATGTGAAAACTGGTCAAAGACACAATCGTAAACCATACTCTGATACAAGGACCAAATCTTGCTCGTAATGTTTGTGCTAAGTGATTGAATGAATATGAGAAGATTGAAGCCAGGACTAGTCTGACTATAGGAATCGAATGAAAGGAAGAGATGAGTGAGTTTATGCTGAAAATCGCACATGACACTGATAGATGTCCAACTTACTAGCTATTTGAACATCTACTTTAGTTGATATCCATCCTAAGGCTACACTGATCGCACATACTGGGTAACTTATCAGACCCAGCAGTATAGGAGGTAAGAATGATCTAGGTACAGCTCCTGGAAAGGTGATATGATCCCACTATTCCAAATCCGAAGCAGATTCATGTTAGGCAGATCTATCAAGACTAACGGATTTAGAATTACTGGATACTCACATTAGGTAGATTTGCCTTATCAAATCCATAAGCCAGAACATCATGCACAGCATGTAACGTGAATGATTCTTCTACTTTTGTATAAGGTGATAGGAATACATGAAGGAACGTGACTAAAATTGGTATGATATTAGGTGAAGCATTGCTTATTTTTCGTCGAACCACTGCAGATGATTTCTTGGCCATTCTAATCGAATACTTTTCGGTATAGTATGCCAATTTAAGAGTTGAAAGTCATGAAGCTCTGTCGTATGAGGGTGTGATGAAGTCTAGTGGGTATATATAGTGCACATGAAGTAGTTATTGAAGACCTACATGGCAGCAACCGTCGAAGTGTGACATAGCTGCGGTAACCTTGAACCGTCGATGCCCGAACATGAACTTCGGCTCTAAGCTAAGATTAATTTAACTAACACGCGCTTTGACTTGGTACGTGCCTGAAATACGCGTTTATTACTGAGTACTGAGTATCTTGGGATACCTTTCCTCCACTTTTCTGTAATTTAATGGTATTTTTGGGTTAGACTAATATTAATATATTAATAGTTGAATTGCTTCACATCAAAACACACACACACTCACACACACATACCTTTGAGCTATAAATACAGAATTGACGGACATGGTAATTTTCATGGTCATATCAGGTCAAATGATCAGATGATCAGATGATCCGAGCGAAAGGAGGTGTTGATTGAAATTATCAATGTTTTGAAATTTGGACAAGGTGATCAAAGCGTTGTCACCCCTCCACTCTATAAATTATATTCGTCATACTACAGGAATAAGTAAGATTAAGGGAGGGAAAACTCAAATTACATGTGGTATACTGGATAAAGTAGAAAGATGGTGGACAGTAGCAAAACGAAAAGGGATATACCACCACATCTAATCTTGAAATCGATCTCACCCAGGAAACAGAGATCTCTTGATAAAACAATTACACCGACTACTTCACCTAAGAAAAGAAAGAGGTTAGAGGAGAAAAAGAAGAACAAGGAGAAGAAATCGTCTTCCAGTGAGCTTGTAACGTCAGCTGGCAAAACAGAAAATTTAGAATCCCCAAGGAAAAAGAGGAAGAAGGATAAGTTCTTGGATGTATCTGAGTTGGAGAAGGATGAAGAAGAAATTGTCGAGGACATAAAAAAGAAGAGAAAGTCTTCCAACAAAGCACTTCCAACTACTGCAACTCGCATCCCGACACCCCTCTCGCCGAAGAAACACAAAAAGTCGTCTGCCAGTAAAAACAATAAGAATCTTACTATTGAAGTTGATTCTGAGCCGCTTGATATTTCCACCCAGCTGACATCATCATCAATGTCTCTACCTTCTTCAACTTCCTCTACCACCCCGACAGAAACTCTTACAACAAAGAATGGTACAACTCTCACATACCAAAATGCTGGCATTATCCTTACCTCCTGGGGTCAATCTATAGGTCAACAAGCTCTTGAGATAGTTTACAGGAATGTTCTTTCTCTTGAACCTCAGGTGGATAGCCCAATCTCAAATCGATTACAAGCTAGAATCAAAGCAGCAGAATTAGAAGGAAGAAGTCCACCAAAAATATTAGAAAAAGGAAAAGAAATCGATATACACAATCCTCAAGATACTTTAAGAGAATGTTCGATTACTTTGCCAGAGATAGGGATTGTAAATTCTTTCAAACCATCTGAAGGTGGATGGAAAAATAAGAAATTAGCTAAACAAAGTGCATCTTTTGAATCTGTCAAAACATTATATGGTTTAGGCAAATTAGATGAAGATCTAAAACCCATATCGCCAAAGTCACCCTCACTTGCTACCACGAAGGTTGAAACTTCAGATGATAACGATAATGATATTTTAGAAGAGATCGATCAAAAAGTAGCGAAAGAAGTTAGATTAAGTACGAAATCTAGAAGTACTAAACAATGGGATGAACAAAAAGCATTGATTAAATCAAAATTACCACCTTCACCATCAGAATCAATGGTTACCACAAATGGTCAATCTGGTGTTGGAAAGTACAAATATCTAAAATCACCTTCATTTTGGTTAGATTCACCTTTATTAGAACCTGATCAACTATATGCATCTTCTTTAGAACTATTAATTGATGCGCCATATTATGAAAATTATAACATTCAGAAATCATGTAGGAAATTATGTTTAATTACTAGTCAACCATTAAATATCTTTGATGAGAATGGAATGATCGAACTGGATTTAACAGTTGGTGATCAACAACCTGATATCGGAACTAAATTTAGAATGATCGATCATGGTAAAATGAAAACATGGGAACAAAATAATCTTGAAAAAGCTTTAAAATTTACTGAAAGATTATTGAGAGCACAATTACAAAAACCATTCAAAGGTAATTTAGCTGAAATTAAATGGTTGATTGTTCCTCTCAAACCCGATTTCGAGCATGGGAACACTAAGATAGGTAAAAAAAAGAAATTACAAAGAAAAGATATATCATGGGATGAGATCGATAAAATTGTTGAAGGACCTATATTTAGTCCATTTGATGTGGATAATGTAGAAAATATGAAAAAACAATGTGAAGATGGAATAACAACTTCATCTGCAGAATTTTCAGAGAGAAGATATATTAAATCAATTAGATCAGATTTGAAATTATCTTCACCACATCCAATTATACCTAACAAAACGATTTTAGGGAGTTTAATATTACAACCAGAATTACAATATGAAGAAGAAGATCAAATTATATTAGAATTGGAAACTATCAAATCTTCTAAACATGGTGGAATTATAAATTCTATTTTATTTCCATTAAAAAATGAATTAAACTATTTACCAATTGAAATTCTAAAACTACATTGTATACCTTCATCAATATATAAACCATCAACTTTATTACCTTATTTCTTTCATCAATTAGATAATTTATTAATTTCGCAAGAACTTAATAATCAATGTTTCTCAGGATTGGTAAAACCTAAATTGTTGTTGAATAGTTTAACAACACCTTCAACAAATTTTTATCCAAATAAAAATTATGAAAGATTAGAATTTTTAGGTGATACAATCTTGAAATTTATAATTACTTTACAATCTTATCTGTTTATTTTGAATCATGATCAATATCGTAACGATGATAAAAATAAACAAAATGATACCGTAAAGATAGACGAAGATAACAAAAAACAATTAGAAGAATTTTTTTTGAACAGACATATTATAACGTCGAATCGATCTCTACAGAATTATTCAGTTTCAGACAATTTGCAGTTGAATAAATTCATCAGATCAAAAAGATTGAAAGTAAAAGATTGGTTACCGAAAGATTGGGATTTTGATTGGAATTCATCAGATTTACCTGCCAATAGACAAAATCACAAATTGCAGAAACTATCGTCTGATGATATGGAAAGTCAACATGATTTAGGTGATAAAGTGAGTAAGATCAACCATCGCTCGATCATTCGTTTCTTAAAAATTGTGTATCATCAGCTAGCTGAATTTCTTTCTTGAATTTCGCCGTTTTAAGGTACTTGCGGATGTTCTTGAAGCAATTATTGGTGCATCATACTTGACATCCCGCGATTTTGATGATGTTTTAATCGTCACCCATGCATTGGGAATACCAATCAAAGGTTTATACAAATGGTCTGATATAAAATATGTTATTCCTCCTTCAATTTCACAACAAAACAAAACAACAATAACTACTACCAGTAAAACTACAAATCCAGAAGAGAAATATATGAAATTTTTCAAATCGAAATTGAATAATGAAAATAGTATTTTAGGATATGAATTCAAGAACAAAAGTAGAATTGATCAAATTCTCGTATGTTTTCTTTTCCGCTTTATTGCAGCTATATATCTCACTACTGTTTGTCCTAAAGAATATTGATTAGATAGCTGATATAAACCAATATGGGAAATTTACATACACTTTAGAGTCTTGATATGAATTCACCAGGAAGAAAGAATACTTTTGATAAATATCGTTTACTTGGTAATGCGATTCTTGATTATTGTGCGTATATAATCCTTGCTTTTCTCAGCTATCGATTTTACCAAAAAGTGAAAAGGTATTTTAGCTGATGAGGTGTTTACGCCTTTTAGACATAGTCGAAAACTTGTTTGATAAATACCCAGATGAAGGTCCTGCTTCCTTGCATAATTTAAAGGTAGGTCCTCAGCTAGACGGTTTACTATAAACTTGAGAGTTCTTAGCTGATAGACTCTGATTCCAGGTTTCGAGAACAACTGAAGTAAGCTTGATGTGTTTCACAGGCCAAACAAGCTAGCATACTTGAGGAGGATAACGTTTTACTGACCCATGCCATTTCATAGGGTGTCAGATCTGCTTTGTGCACAGAACTTGGTCTTTTAGATCTACTTCGAGATGCGACTGATGAAACCAGATTACAAATAACGAAAATCCGGAAAGCTGCCAAAACAGCTAAAGCTAGAGCTGATCAACTTCGCTCTAAAGCTATTAAAGAGAAGAAGGAAGATGCCAAAGAAGTTGGTTTGGAATGGTGGACTGATATAGCTACAAGTCATGTAAGTGTTGTGTATAGCACGAGAAATGTAAAAACTATACTTACGGTTTTAATGATATCGATTATAGTCCACTTCAGATCCTTTAGAAGCTTTAATAGGAGCAATAACGCATGATTCTGAATTCTCATTCGAACCAACTAGAAAAATATTTCATGAAAGGATATTACCATTTTATGTAACATATTGTTTTCCACCTAAAAAACAACCGAATCATCCAAAAGATGAATTGATTAAATGGTTACAATCTAAAGGTTGTTCAACCAATATTCATTTATCAATTGAAAGGAAATTGATTATCCAAAAATTATCGGCCTCACGGAAGAATGAAGAAGAAGAAGAAATCGTGGTTAGATTTCATGGTACCGAGATTACCAAGGAAAAAATTGAATTTGGTTCAGGAGGTAAAACTTTAAGGAAAGTTTGTCAATTTACTTTATCTTTCTTGAAAGATCAAGGTGGTTTAGAGAAATTGTGTAATTGCAAAAATGCGAAAAAGGGATAACGACTAGTGGTTCAATTGTTGGAACAGGAAGGATTGACTTACTTGGCGAAATGTTTTAGCTTGACGCGTTGACGCATTGACGTTTCTTAGTTTAGAAACTGAAGTCTTAACAAGTAATTTTGTTAGGAGATCTGTTAGATTAGTTATGAATCAGTATGTATAGTCATTTAGTTATCCTCTTCCTCTTGAATATATAATCAGTCACCGTGTTGTAAATAGTATAGTATACAACTTTTTCATGCAACATATATGTAGTCTTTTGCCCTTCAGCTCAACTTCAACTTGGTTTCCAGGCATCATCTATAGTATTCAATTTGGACGTATAGTAGGGGAAGGAGGTGGTGATAGAGGTAATGGAATATGTCTAGCTAATTCCAATTGTTGTAAAGCTGCTCTAGATTGATTTAAGGTTTGAGTACGTAAGACTCTTGAAATCGGTTTCATGAGTGCTTCTTGGTATGCTTGACGAATCTGAGGATGTGAAGAGATACTTCTTTCAACTAAGACTGAACAAATGACAAATGTGATATCAATATCGTCATCGTAAATCGTATATATAAAGATTATTGGACCTGGTTTTGAGGCATGTTGAACTTACTATCTTGCATATTATGTTGTATTAAATTTTCAATATTTTTCGGATCACCAGTTGACATCAATGATACAACTTCAGATTGGAAAGAACTGATGGCTAACATTTTTGAAGAGGTCGAAGATAACGATTCATGATATCAGCTCGTATTCAGAGACCGTTGTAAAAAGAGGCGGAGCTTGATAGAAGAGAAGAGCATAGAGCTACTGAAAGGAAGACAACTTTAGAGAAACTAAATTACAACCGACTCACATTCCATTTCAAGTTGTTTTGACATATTCAGAACTTTCAACCATTCATCTTCTCTTGATGGAGGTGATGGACACCATACACTAGTCAATTGATTAATAGCAATTGATATCGTAGTGAATATATGATGTAAAAATGAAATTTGTATAAATTGAGGTTCTTTTAGTATTCGAAATATGTAACCTAATATCGATGCTGATCGTCCAAAAACATCTGAGAAAGAGGATGATGATAAAATCAAGTTGAGTTCCAGTAATAGTAGTACGCAGAACAATGTATGTCTCCACTATCAATTGAGAAATTTCGCAAAAATGGTCAGCGGTATCCCGTTATAATAGATTACAAAGTAGTGATGAAAAAAAAATGGTAACTCACGTATGATCCTTCTCTAGCTTTGCCTAATACTGCAAGATCGCTCAATATCAGCTATCATATATCTTACCTGATTCATTATAGTAGGGTAGAAATCTTCTTACGAGAAAGTAATAACATGAATCCTCCTGACACTAGATAAAATCCAATTGAGTGGTTCAATCCTGTGATGATGTATTCTCTTACGGAAGCTGATTTCCAATCCAATATCTTTGGTCCAAATCTATGACGGCAAGAATAAAAAACAAGACAAGAGTTAACAACGATTGCGAGACGTGTCGATCTGGCTAAATGCAAACAATTTACCTATCATAAGCATATCTTTTGACTGGATCAGATAGTGTTTCATAAGCCCTTCTAATCAATATGAATATTTCATCATTCCCTGATCCAGCTCTATCTGGATGGTATAATCTTGATCTGCCAAAATAAAACAACCAATAAGGTAAGACTTCCACATTGATAACATAGGCATTAAGCTAGCTTACAAATTTCTATAAGCCTTTTTCAATCCATCTTCATCAACATCTGTACTGACACCTAATAAACCATAAAAATCTTCCCTTATATTCTTATCTTTCTCATTGGTGTAGAAAGTATATGCTAAATAAGTACATATAACACCAGTAAATGCTATTCTATAATTCCTTATGTAAGTAGGTGAACCTCTTGGTGCAGCTGGAAATATTGCTGGAACGAATTGTGTTAAGTATGGTAATATTTGGTGGGTAATTTGGGCTGGAAGGAATGACCAGAGTAAAGGCGACAAGAGTGACGACATTGTCAGCGTTGTGGTCGAAGCCGATAATTGATTGTTCAGAGTGCGCAAAGACCTTGTCTTTTAAAAGACCTCGTATATTTAGTTCACATACATAATATCCATAAAGGACAATAGCATAACCTTACAACATCACAGTCTTATCTTTCTGTAGTTAGCTTCGAAAGATCTGATAATCACGTGGAGCCCCTTTCTTGAAACGGACATTGTTTCAAACTCCCCCTTTCCCCCTTTTCAGAGCTTTGCCACCCGCGGTAATTGCGGAAATAGCGAGGTACTGTATACCCTTTTGGAAAAGTTGGTGGATAACGTTGGATCAACACGTTTGCAGGTTTACTTACAGATTCTAGTCTGCTCCTCCTGAATATAAAAAGTTCTCTTGTTTCTATCTCTTTCTCTCTCCCTCTCTTGGAAAAACCAAAAAAAAAACCAAAAAGACAAAAAACAAATCATTCAAAATGTCTACCGATCTTAAACAACTCGAACAACTCCTCGCTGGTAAATCATACATTGATGGGTAAGTTTGAAGCTTTCCACCTTCTCTGAAAGGATATAGCATTGGATTATCCCAACTTTTTCCACCTTTTTTCTATCCTCCATTTCTCCTCTATAATGTGATCCTACCTACGCATCACAACACATAATATGATGATATACCGTTTTGGTCCGTGTTTCCGAGTTCAGCGGCTTAAGACCCCGCGACTTATAACGTTGAAGATAATATACTTCCAAACCCACTGATTTTTGTAAACTACGCTTTGTCCTCTTTTCGAAGAAAAAAGATAAATCTTATGGGAAACACCTTGAAGAGGACTTGATAGCTAACGATCAATCATTTGATAGTTTCCAACCAACATCAGCCGATGTTGAAGTCTTCCAAGGTCTCGGTTCAGGTAAGTTAGCTTTTCTTTTCGCCCTAATTGTTCTGGGTGGTTAAAGCTAATATACTACGAACAGCCCCAGAAGCCACCTTCCCACACTCATTAAGATGGTACAACCACATTAAATCATACGAATCCGAATTCTCTTCATTACCAAAAGGTACCAACCCATTATCCGCTTCTTCTTCTACTTCTGCACCAGCTGCCGCTGCTGATGAAGCTGAAGATGATGAAGATGTTGATTTATTCGGTTCAGATGATGAAGAAGATGATGCTGAAGCTGAAAGAATTAAAGCTGAAAGAATCGCTAAATACAATGAAGCCAAAGCAGCTAAGACTGCTGAAAAATTAGCTGCTGGTAAAACTTTAGAAGTTGCCAAATCAGTTGTCACATTACAAGTCAAACCATGGGATGATGAAACTGATATGGCCGCTTTAGAACAAGAAGTTAGAGCTATTGAAAAAGAAGGTTTAGTTTGGGGTGCTTCTAAATTAGTACCAGTCGGTTACGGTAAGTGATACATCTAGCCATCATCAACCATGTTTACCTGAGCGAATGTAATCTGATGGTATCCATTGTGATCTTAGGTATCCGAATGCTCCAAATCACCCTTGTTATTGAAGATGCCAAAATCTCTCTTGATGAACTCCAAGAAGAAATTGCCGAAATCGAGGACCACGTCCAATCCTCTGATGTTGCTGGTAAGTTCACGCTCATACAATCTTAAGCGCTGTTACAGTATTCTGATTGTGCTTCTCCTTCTCAGCTATGCAAAAACTCTAAGCTATTCGACATTTGGGTTTGATACAGTTGAATAGTTTTGATTATTTGGATATGCATATAACGTATGATAATGACTGGATCATACATGCTCACATCAATAACAGCACACGTTTGAAGACAAAAAACTGATCTCGTTGAATGATCTAGCGCGAACGTTTCGCTTGAGCATCACTTCAGATTTACCCTCCCGTTGATAATCCAGACTTTTGTGATTGAATGGACCGGAATTTGCCAGATAAATAGAAGCGTTGATCGCTGGGATCAATTGAAATTACAAAACTTAGAACACCTTGAGAACTCCGAACTAATGAGGAGCTTTAACGATGATAAGGAAATTTTCACTCTGCTCAATACAGTATCATACATAATCCAGAACAATTTACGTTTGGTAAGTTTTATTAGTCGAATCATGATATAACTTTATTAGAGATACAATTGTGGTCTTACCATAACGATATCACATATTGAATGGAAACTTTATTTTTCGTTTTTTCGCTGTTTCACTGATACCACATTAATTTTACTTATCAACCATGGAGTACCGTAGTCGTACTGAAACAAAAAAATGCCCAAATATTCTGGGAAAATATGACGCACATCAATCTTAGAACATTATCTCGACGAACAGAGTTAAATTAATAGACAGAAAATGGTAATTCACCACAAGTTAAGTGGAATATAATGAATGTCTTTGAACCAATGTTTCTTAGCTACTGTATGATGTTTGAATATCAGTTATCGAAATTGAATTCAATCTTTAGAAAATACGATAATAGCTTTTCACATAAAGCGATCCCTCATTTTTATAATTGATACATTCAAATGATTGGGGATGATATACTCTTAAGGAAAATATCTGAAAGACTACGGTGTAAATTTCGTGCTCAATATAAAAGCTTTGATGTATTGATATATATAGTCTAATAGCCAAGTATACCACCTCTTCTTGATTATCATTTAGTGATCCCCTACTTACAACAAGTACAGGTATTTGTACAAGTTTTTAATTAAGATGTTCAACTTCAAAGCGACTTCGATCATCTTAATAGGGTTACTCTTTCATCTATTTTTAAAGGTCAAAGCGGCAGTTACATATAGTTCAACATTCGCAAGTTGTGTAACTCAATCAGCTTATCAACCTAATGGTGGATATCAACCTGGAACCTTTACGAATTCACAAGCATGTTCAGTGAGTTAGGATACTCGATTCTATCTCAAATCTATCCCAAGCTACTTGATAAATTCCCAGAATCCCTCTTATGATAATTCATCTTTTCTCTCCCTACAACACATCCTACCTTACTTGCTTTAAAACAATTGATGTTGATATTGATTGAAATTACCGATTTCCTCCGTAGCAAAGATGTTTTTCAGGAGGTTCGCAATACATCTATTCAGCTTGGATATCAACTACATTTGCATGCTATTGCGGTTCGAATAGTTTCTCAACAGCTTCTGTAGTTGCCGGTAATGCGAATGGATGTGGTATCAATTTTGAAGTTTCAGTGAGTATAACCAACCCTTTTAAATGCCCAAAGAACACTTGCACAGCGATAATTCTCATCGGTTTGACTTTATATCCAATGTGATTTTCTATAGATCACCCACACCACATTCCAGTTCCAACAATGTACAAATAACTACCGGTTAACCTATTATGATCTTCAATCTAGTTCAAGTGATTTTTACTCTATTTTTCAAACTGCAAATTGTCGAAGAAGTCAATATTTGGCAATTTGGCCAGTGAGTTTAACAACTACTTCGATTCCGCCGAACCATCTTCGCTTGTCCAAGTTTGGTTTTACTGATTTTCTCATTTGGTATTACTGTTATTATCTCAAAATATCATTAGACCTCAGGAAATACCTTTTTATGGGCTTGTGGTAACGGTTACCAATCTACAGGTCCAACTGGTAATTGTGGTTATCAAATAAACAGAGTGAGTCGTAAAGCGCTTTCTACTTGATCGTCTCGCCCATGCTGAACGATCTGTGTAAAGAAGCTTTACTGAACCAAATTGAACTTTGCTCTTTTGGCTTTGTATGTACAGATTTACTTCCATCCGCCAGATGCAACAATATCAAATTTAGCTAAGAGATCTAAAGATGATCAAAAGCGTAGATTATCTCAACATGAACAACATATTTCTAATAATCATTGGTGTCCAAAAGGCTTGACTGCTTGTCAATTACAAAATGATCCTACAAGTTTCGAGGTAAGTCGTCCTTTCCATCCCCATTGACTGGCACCAGATCAATCTTTACGACAAGCTGATTAGACTATGAACTTCTACGTATAACACAAATAGTGTATCGATACTAATAGTGAATTAGAATCTTGTGGTGGCTGTTTACATGGGGATTATCACCCACCAGGATATCAAAATATGACAGTATCAGCTGGAAAAGAGTCAGTCTCCATTTCCATATTTAGCCCTGCTTATCTTGATATCTCGCTTTGCGGCAACTGGCTGATGATGATTTCTTGTTGATAACCTGTTGTTTTCACAGTTGTTCGGCTGTACAAGGTGTAGCAAGAGGGCATTCTTCCTGTATTGATGGTACATGTCAATTCGATTGTAGAACAGGTTGGAAATATAGAGATGGACAATGTGTGAAGTCGTAGAAATCTATTTGGACATTGATTGCCTGCTTCGCGTATTTAAATATTATTTATAACTATTGTTGTCATGCGGTCTCTCTCTTCGAAATATGATTCAACTTGGTTTTTCTTTCTGAATTATCGGACAATTTTCTCCTCAACATTATTAGCTTGATCAGTATCTGCTTCACTAAAGTAGTTGATCCTCAAGTAGTATATAGTACAAAGAGACAAAGAGAAAATATGCATTATTATTGAGAACAACTCACATGAAATTGCTCACCCTACATCATCAGACGTGCCTGTGTATCCAAGCTTAACAACCATTATTTACTAGTCTATTTTCGGTACGATCCGAGCGTTGTTTATAACATCCAAAACATGAAAAGAGAAAGAAGGGGGTTGAAACTATGTTGTAAATGCTGAAGATAGAAGAAGAAAAAGAAAGGAAACTGAAAGTTATCCCTTTACATTTGACGATTGTGGTTGAGATGAAACGTACGCCTTTGATACTGTACATTCTCCTAATTAGACTGTAACATTTTGTCAACATCGTAAGGTAGGTTTGATCCATATATCGCTTGATCTCGTATACATTACTATTTCGCTTTAAAATCGATACCTATATGGAGATTTTTCAAGCAGTTCTAGTCCATATTATCATCAATTATACATATATGTATTTATAAGATCAGCCCTACTTAGCATCAACGAGATAACTTATCGATGCTTGTCGCACAAACACAGCCAGCGGCTATACACAACGGTGTGAGTATAAATACGCCAGGATGGGATGAACAGATAGTACCTACTTTGAAGAAACGTGAGTGATCTTTTTCTTGGTTTTGATATACATATCACAGAGATCAAACATCGCTCTCGCGTGAAAGTGGAAGATGAATTAGCTAGTATTACGTTAATCGTGTTAGTACGATGCATGATGATGATGATCATTCCCGGTTATATCCTCATTTCAACCAAGGTTAGGACAGGAATAGACAGTAGTGTCTCATTTTGGCTTTAATTTACTTCAATTCATTTCCTCTCTCATATTCATAATTGTTAGACCTTTCCTTATCTTTTAGTTTCTTCTTCTTCTTTGAGAACATTATACAAGCCTAATATCCTTTCTATCCCTCCTTTGTACCACAAACAAGTTTCCTGTTATCCTAATATACTATTTCCTTTTGCTGGAACAGAAAACATTCGTGAAGGAACCATTGAGCTAATCAATCAACTTTTGTATCATCATCACATGACATGATGTGTAACAATATAATATAGGATTGGAATCCGAATCGAAATATCTAACTAAACGATTATCAGCCACTTCATTTGAAGAGAAACCATTATACGTTAAACATTCTTCACCTTCAAGATTGAATCAATTTCCACAATCACCTACATTTGGTGTATTTCCACATCAACATCAACAACATCAACAACACTCCAACTCCAATAATTCATCAGCTGGACCTTCGTCAATATTATCTTTACCTAGATATAGAACCAAATCTGGATTTTTAATTGATGAAACGCGTAGAACGAGTAGTGAATATACTACTAGATATTTGAATAGTGATAGAGATATTAAAGGAAATCATGGTCAGATTATAGATTATTTAGAACAAAATCAAAGATCCAGATATATAGACAATTCAGCAACTGCTAAATCATCAATCTCTTCATCTGCATCACCTAGAATACCTTCTTCACAATCGACATCTAGAATTCCTACCAGACCCAGATCAAAATCACAATTATCGTCCTTAAATAGACCTCTGCTTAATCATTCGTATACCACTCCTTCTCCACCTATACCGCCTCCTCCACCAGTATCATCAACAGGTGGAACAGGAATACCAATAGTGAAAAATTCACCTAGATCTAGATCCAGATCGCCATCAAAGAATTATAATAATATGAGTGTAGCTGTGGTTGAACCAAGGAGGGAAAGTTTAGAATTAGGTGGAAGTAGAATAAAAGAAGGATTTATCAAAAATGAATTACCACCATTTAAGATGAATCCAAACGAAGCTTTACGTATAGCTGAAAAAGGACATGAAATGAATTTCAATGGTTCACCAAGAAACAACAATATCCAAAACACGAATAATAATGATTTGTTAGATGAAACAAGAAGAAGATCGATTTCAATGAAACCTAATAGTCAGAAGAACTTGAATCCAAATACAAGAAACAACGTTATGATGGAAAGAAGTGGATCATCAGGATCAGATAGATCATCAAGAAGGAATAGTAGACCTTCAACTTCTTCAGCGACTATGGGAAATAATCAAAGAGGTTATGGTATATCAACTTCACATACTGGTTTAGGTTTAGGTATGGGTCAACCATCTTCATCAAAATTGATGAATAGTAAATCTATGAATCATCAACAAAGATCAGGATCAACTTCAAGATCACCTATTAATGGATCATCACCTACAGTAGGAGGATTCAATGCACCTAGATCAGCATCTCTAAATTTGTTATCAAATAGTCCATCATTATCAAATCATGGTACACCACCAAGTGCAAGATTAGGTGTAGCAGCACATTTCATACCACCAGAATCAAATTATACACCACCAAAAAACACAAATTGGGATGATGTTGTTTTACCTACTGTAGCTAAGAAATTAGGTATAAACGAAAATGAGAGAGATAAAAAATTGTCTCCAATCGAAACAGGGGTAGAAGAAGAGGATTTAGCTGTAGAATGGGATAAAGATGGTACTCCAATTAGATGGGTTAAAAGGAAACCTGGAGCAAAAATCGGTTTGGGTTTAGGTGAATCCGTAACCAGTCAAGTAAGTCTATGGTTCACAATTTTAGCTCGATTTAGCCTTTACGGTGTAAAATGATAGTTTATATTGATACTAATTCCATCGCTCCTGTTTATAGAATACATCGCAAGTTAGCGATACAACCCCACAACGTACTCATGCATTTTCCCCAACGTTTGAACCATCTCCTGATAATCCACTACATCTTCGTCCCAAACCTTCATCCACTTCATTACGAAATAAAGGATCTTCCGATGGTCTTGAATTATCGCCATTACGCACGACGAATGGGCGATCCGCATCATTAGGTCAACCTATATCTCAAGGAGAATCATCTCTTTCGAGCATGAATAGTAGAATGAATAATGCTTATTATCCTGGAAGCGAAACTTTACTAGACCAACATCCAAATAGTGGTATACAAAAGAAATCAAGTTCACAAACCCTTTCAAATCCAACTCAAAGTATAAGTAGAAAACCATCATTGTTGAGAAAAAGAGAAGCGTCATCAAAAAGCATATCAAGACAAGAATCAGATTTATCATTGCGTAATAAAAGAAATCAATCTAATAGCTCCCCGTTCCGACCTCCTACTCAAAATCAACAACAACCACCACAACCATTTGGTAATATCCAGAGTGGTACGCCTGGTACAACACACAGAATAACTGATGCCATTTACGAAAATCAACTGGCTAGAGAGAACGAGAAGAATATTAGAACCAACAATAATAATAACGCTTCGAAAGCGAAAGGAAAAGATGATGGTTCACATGGTAAAGGCTGTGGATGCCTTATCATGTAAAAGTTGGGGGAAGATAACGCGATAGCAGATGTTGCAGAGGTTGGAATGGGGGTTTCCACGGGAGCGTTAGTCAGGTTCGAGCTATTCATCCTGGACCCTCAAGGATAGGAGGATTCGGAAGCGAATGTACCTCTATACATTCATTACCCCACCCATCAGACTGCCGAGCAATTTGATCATTTCCATCCATATAGCTTTCGTTTAATATCACGCATTATAATCATTTTCCATCCGTACATACTACAACTGTTGCACTATATTAGAAGTCAGATCATGTCATGTAAGTCAGTTAGGTTCAATCATCATACAAGTATATATACATATATATATATATAGATATATATATATAGATATATATTCATTATGCACAATTATTTCTATCCTAATTTAATACCCACTAGATTCCGTTGAAGAAGCGGTATCATTTAGGGTTTGACGCGTCTAATAATGTCTAATCATCTTGACGCGTGATATATATGAAGATTACGACTAATGTCGATTTAGATTATATTCCAGGAAAAGCGGGATTTTTTGATGCCATCATCTTGATCACCCTTTGAGAAAGTGAAATTGAGGAATTGCGGATCTAGATTGTATAAATTGTATAAATAGCTTAAGATCTATTTTTTGCTACACGTATAGTACAGTAACCATCCTTACCAGTGTACAAGGGAAGGTCAACGCACAGACCAAGATAAACTAGAGAAGAACATGGTGCACGGACAATCAGGGTATAATTAGCGAGAAGATACTCTGTAACTTAGATAAGGAACGGGCAATTGATCATTTACAAATTGCATCTTTTTTTGACTTTTGCTGGATCACACGTTTTTGGGTGATATCGAGGATCTATTATTTGCAAATCATTGGTCATCTTTAATCGCAACGTCAATAGCTTATAGCAGACCAAATAAAGGTGAAAGTCATCAAAAGTTGGAAGAGCGAAATATCATACATATCGTCTTATGATAATTTTGGTTCTCTACATCACTCGACAAAAAAACTCAGATTAGGTAGTCCTCCTCGGTGGTGCTTGGAGAAATGGCTTTTCGTATACCTATACCGCGACGAGGTATACGTTCAGCATTGGTTCTTTTATTTTTACTATTATCACCTTATCTGTTATTCAAACATTTATCAATTTTAAATGGTAATACTGTAGAGGAAGATGGTTTACCTAAAACGAATAAAGATCTTTTGAAGAATAAAGTTGAAAATAGAAGAGATGAATTAGTCATAGGGAAACCTCCCAATTCTCATGATCAAATACAACTACCATTCGGTATAAGTGATAGGATAGATGACGAATATATTGAATTAGAGGATGATCAAGATCAAATGTTAAAACAAAAATATAGAAATAAATCCAAATCTAAATTTAGGCATGGTAGTATATCTGATAAAATAGAAAAAGAAGAAGAAGAAGGACAGAATAATCAACAAGATGATAATAATAACAACAACGACCTCGATTTGGGAGCAGACAACAGAAATATCAAAAGAGCTGAACATAAATTCCTAAAGAATGGATATTTGGTACCAAATCCTAAAGCACCACATCCAATATATAAATTAATTTCACATTCGAAACAATTATGGAATAAAAAATTGAATAAACAAAGTAAAACTTTGAAACAGGCTGTAGATGAATATCGTAGAAGATATGAAAGGAATCCACCAAAAGGTTTTGAAAGATGGTGGGCTTATGCAGAGAAAAATAATGTTCAATTGAAAGATGAATATGATCAAATTGTGAGTTCTCTTCATCTTCATTGTTCTTATCCCTATTCTACAGGTATTAAATACCTCTTACCCACCAATCATTCGAAAGAGAGCAAGTAGCTGATTTCAACTTGGTAATATCGCCCCTCATAGTACCACGATCTAGAACCATTTCATGCATTACCACCTAAAAAAATCCAATCATTATTAAAAGAATCATCTGAATTATCAGGAATGTATACAATTTCATGTCCTGGTATTTCTGTGACAGCTTCATCTGGATCAACAAAATGTATATATAAAATTGTTGAAAAGGGATTGAATGAAGAAGGTAGAAGAGTTGCAAAAGAAAGAGCAAAAGAACAATTAGGTTTATTAAAAGATATTGAAAATTTATTAGAACCTATTAAAATTGTCATGTATAGTCATGATGTTCCTTGGCAATTTGTTGGTCATGAATATGTAAGTAAAGCTTTGATAAGATAAAGTAGCTTAAATGAAATCATACGAAAATATACTGATGTCCGAAATTTATCTCTTCTTCTACGCCAATCGTAGAAAGGCGCTTTGGAAGATGCTGCCTCTGTTCGAGAATGTAAGTTGAAACTTAGCTTGTTTCCCAGCTATGGATTTAAAAAGATCAACTTGGCTAACCATAACGCAATCACAGTTTTTAATCCGGATGAGCATGAAGTGAGTTATCATATTTTTCACTCGCTTCCTCATCAGTCTTTACTGATAATCGATAAAAGATCGATACAGCACATCTTGGTTGGGCATCAGCTTGTGCACCACATAAACCACTCAGACATGATTATGATCCCGATGTTTTACCTAATCTAGAAGGTTTATGGACTGGTGATAAGAGTTTTGTATGGGATCATAAGGCGTGAGTATTTTTCTCGCTCGATTCACACATCCACTTAGCACTAACCGTCGAATACTCTTTTAAACAGTACAATGGACCCGTGTATACATCCAACTTTAACTCATTTAGTAGGCTTTTTATCAGGTCATGGTAAAGGTCCTGGACCAAGTAAAGAATTATATCCAGTTTTAGCAATGTGCAAAACTACTCTACATGCTGATGTGTTAGGTGTAAGTGATCTCGTATCGATTTGGTAGACGGTAGATAGACATCATCACCAAATGATATACAGTGGGATACTAATTTATGACTTGATCTAACCAGGTATCAATGGAAGCTTGGACTGAGGATGTTGGAGATGATCCAATTTGGGACGATAAGAAGGATGATAGAATGTTATGGAGAGGTAAAAATACTGGTATATACTTTAAAGATGGTGTACCATGGAGTGAGTGTTTTTGGTATTAATATCAGTATCGAATATGGAGAAGAGAAACAAATATCAACTTACTGACTTCTAATCTCCTTGTATTTGTTCAATTATCAGATATCTCGCAAAGAATCAATCTAGTTTCCAAAACATCCCAGACATTAGGTGATATACCGGTGTTCAAAGTACCTTCAGCAGCAGATAATCAATTAGAACCTGTTGGTAAACCAAATAATATACCTCTAAACAATTTGAATGATCATTTGATGGATGTAGCTTTTGTTGATCAAGCTATCCAATGTGATTCAAACGTATGCAAACAAGTTGAACAAGATTATAAATTTGGTTCGAGAAAAGATTGGTCACAGGGCAATCAGTGAGTTTATTACTGCCTGTGGCAATCCATCTTCATATTTCTGACAACCCGCAACTTACTCATCCCATTGCTTTTGTAGGTACAAATACCTTCTTGATATTGGTAAGTCCCCAAATCTGTTCCATATCGAATTGTGTTTGGACCATTACAGCTGACTCCCTTTGAAACAGATGGTAATGGATGGAGTGCAAGATTTAAGCGATTGATGACAACAAACTCTGTTGTATTGAAATCTACTATATTCCCAGAATGGTATACTGATAGAATACAACCTTGTAAGTGATACTTCCTCGCATACCACGAAGAAATTGTGGGATACTTAGTATTTAGTATACTAAATTTCGTATTAATTATACGTTTATACGTTTCTAGGGGTTCATTATATACCTATAAAAGCAGATTTAACAGATTTATATGATGTTTTATCTTTCTTCAGAGGTGGTCATGATGATTTAGCAAAAGAAATTGCTATACAAGGTACAAAATGGTCAAAATCATTTTGGAGAAAAGAAGATATGGTAGCTTATCAATTTAGGTAAGTTTAGTACCAAGAAAACATACATTGTACCGCTCCGATAGTGGGATTGGAAAGCTGATATACCTGGACTTGCATTCTACATCCAGATTATTCTTGGAATACTCTAGATTATTAGCGAATGATAGGGAAGAAGCTTCGTTTCATCTCACAGGAGAGGAATTGAAGAAAAGGTCAGATGAAGATATCATAATAACGGAAGAGACGGTTTCACAAGATGTGAACGATATTGTACAGACGAATGGTACACAATTTCAATAGACATAAATTAACATATACATAATCCTCATCCCATTTATCCCTGTTATGATTATCTTGTTGTATGCATTTATACGAAGACCGCCACCCCTTATCCCAATCCCAAAATAGATATCTCAAGTTCCGCCACTTATAGCAAATTGATTCCGTGCGTTATGATACTGAACACAGCATTCAAAGGTCGAACGGTAGCGTCAGCACGTATACCCGGAACAACTACTGCCTAGTGGGTATTCTCAATTCGATCATTCACTCATAGCTACCTACCTACCTGTGAACACTGATAAGGGCTTGCTTCACTTCAAGCATAACAACATCACCTACGAATTTTACTCACGAGAAGCGAAATATCTCAAAGAAGCAGAAACAGACCAGTGAAGTCCGATTGAAATACATTACAACTAACTGTCTTGGTGAACACAAGCACAATATGGATCGTTCAACTTCATCACCTCCAAACCCATTCTCAGATTCACCATCTTCATCACCTATACCTACACCTCCTCCTCTTGCTGCTCAAACTTCTAGACCTGTATCACCAAGTCCACATCCTAACTCTAATTCTAATAATACAGTATTATCACCATCACCATCATCAACATTTTCAATTGGATCATCAAACACAAATACGAATTTAGGTATAGGTATAAGAAAACCTTCATCATTAATCAGTGCAGCAAGTGGATCACCACCACCAACACATAGAGCAAGTTTCCCAGATCCTTCAAAACAACCTAAAACTGGCTCAACTATAAATGGACCAAAACCAAAACAAGATTATTGTTGTGATAAAGATAAAGAAATTACTTTAGGTGAAGAAATTCATATTGTTGATGCTTATAAAACAACTGAAGGTGGTAAAGCAAGTTATATCACTTATGTCATACAATTAGGTGTAAGTCGATCAATAATGCTCTGTTTATCCGTTCCCATTCTTTGTTTGATTTCAAAAAAGCGGGTGTCTATGTGGATACTGATATTAATAATATTGTTGATTTTGTTTATTACTTTAGACACATACAACCAGACGTAGATATTCAGCTTTCTTATCTCTTCATCAAGCATTAACAGGTTTATATCCAGTATTAATCATTCCACCTATACCATCGAAGCAAAGTTTGACAGATTATGCGGTCAAAGGTCAAACTAAAGCTAAAGAGGATGCTACTGTAATTGCTAGAAGAAAAAGATTATTAGAAGATTTCTTAAGAAGAATTTTAAGACATCCTATATTAGGCGGTGAACATGTAGTACATAGATTCCTTGAAGATGGTGTTAGTTGGGTAAGTTTTTTTTTAACAATCTCTTTACTTTTACATTATGTTATATTGGCTTCATTTGCTTACCTCTGTATAACATCATTATCTGTTCAGAACGAGGTAATACATTCTCCACCTATATCATTATTACCTAAAAATCCATTACATGCACCATCACATAATCCAACATTTCAACCTTCTTCACCTATTACAGAAATGCCTTCTTCTGCCACTTCCATTCCTGCATCCGGATCTGGATCTGGTACAGGTGCAGGTGGAGCAAGTTCATCTTCAACATCGTATATAGCACATCATTTATTACCTACACCATCACCTTCACATCCATTAAAGCAACCTGATCAAAGATTTATAGATTCTGAAGTATTTACGGAAAAATTTCAAAATCATTTCACATCAACAATGGAAAAAGTAAATAGAAGAGTAACTAAAAGATGGACAGAACGTGCTCAGGATATGTCAGAATTAGGTGCCGTATGGAATGGTTTTAGTTTAGTTGAACAAGGTAAATTAGGTGAATCAATCGAAAAAGTTGGTCAAGCTGTTGATCAAGAATATTTAGCTACTGCTGCTTTGGTAAGTTGAACTCTCTAATCTATATATATATCTCTTCATTGTCTACGTTTCTTTTCTGCAGGGATATCCTATAATGATGTCTGAAGTGTAGCTAATCGCGTCTATTCCACGACAATAGTTACAAGCATGGGAAAGAACTACCACAGAGCCGTTACATATATATAGTCAATTTGCTGCTTTGATAAGACAGAGATTATCATTTAGACATCAAAAACATGTACAATATGAATTAGTTCAAGAAGCATTAGAAACTCAAAAAGATAAATTAGAATTACTTGAAAATGCTGAAAGAGAAGCAAAAAGATTAGAAGAAGCTTTAGAACGTGGTGGTAGAGGTTTATCATCGACATCACCTTCTAATTCATCTTCCCAAATTTACCAACAAGACAATTATCATCAACAATCAGAAGAAAGAGAAAGAGAAAGGTCAGCAGTAAAAAATAGATCAAGTGCAAGTCAAGGTTTCGGTTTATTATCTGCTGTAAAACATAGTATAAGTGGTATGATGGATGTTGATCCTGAAGCGACAAGAAGGGCTAATATAGGTAAAACAAGAGATAACATATCACAGGTGAGCGGGATCCTTCTTCTTCACGATTACGCATACTGATAACATATTTTTGCATCGTTGCCAGCTCGAAGATTCCCTCCAAGCATCTGCTCAAGATTTGAAATACGCTTCCACTACGTTACAAGCTGATTTGGATCGATTCCAAAGACAGAAAGTAGCTGATTTAAGGAATATGGCCATTCAGTTATCGAAAGTACATAGGGAATGGTGTAAACAGGTCAGTTACGTTCAACTGTATCGCTGCAGAAGGTTTTAAAAGACTTTACGGCTGATGACCCTTTATAACAGAATCTGGAAGCTTGGCAAGCTGCCCAAGCAGCAATAAGAGAAATTGATTCTCATCCTAATCAGCCTCCCAAAGAAGCCCAACCTGCTCAACAAGATACTTTAAGTGGACCAAGTACCTCGGCCTCTTCTAATCCGATAAATTTGGGAAATATGAGAGCTGAGATTGAAAGGTTAGAAGCTGCAAATAAACCTTTACCTTTACCTGAGAGAGATGAACAGGATACACCTTTTGGCGAACACAATGATGATGATGATGATGATGATGTTAATGAGCAAGGAGTCGAAAGTAAAGGTAAAGGTAAAACCGTAGACGTTCAAGATAATCCCTTAGGTCCGTTGTAAAATTGTATTTCTGGTTGTGCATAGTCTCACTTTGTATCATACACATATCCTAATGATCAGTTTCTGAATGCATCAATATGTTATGCCATACCTTTTGTGTCTGGAGATGATGAACTGTTTGGAGGTAGAAAGAGAATGCATTATAACCCAAACAAAAATCTAAATAAAGCTAGAACTACAGGTACCCCTGTTCTATATCAGAGTAGATGCTATTATGATAGAAATTGGAAATCATCTAAAGTATATAATTGAGTATACCGAAAGTACTCAGTAAACCAATTAAGATTGACCCAATTTTGATTTCTACATCTTTTTCTGAAGATGATTTTGATGCTAAATACTCTTCAGATCTAGAATAGGTTTGTGAATGAGTATCAATATATATTATAATTTGACATGCCAAATAGGGACGTTGGGATCGAACTCACTTGAAATAAGAACCATTATAACTATTTAAATAAGATTCAGGTAATTGTAACTTAACATTTACACCTGCGCGTTTACACCAATTTTCACCATATTCTACAGCATATGCTACATCAGGTGGTGAATCACAAACTAAAGGTAAACAACTTGACATTAAATTTTTCCATGCCTATCGACCCATTAAAAAAAAAAAAAATTTAAACTGTGTTAGCTATTTCTTTACGTTTAGATTTTATTTGAAGTCAAAGTATATATATATATATATATATTTATTTATTTACCTACCTCTTGTTGACAATTTTTAGTTATCCATGTACCACTATTTGAACCTGTACCAGGAATTTCTATTGTATATTCAACTCTTGTATGACATTCCATAAAACATTCTATGAGAGACGATACACAGATCAATAGAACAATCAATTACACCGTTAGCTATTGATCTTACACCGACATATGACATAATATATGAAAGATTATTACTTACTTGATCCATGAAAATTGATATCTAGATGATATTGTGAAGCTGCACTTCCTACCACGAAAGGTATCAAGAAAATAGAACAGAGTATACTGAGTAACCTAGTGAATGCGTTCATGATAGACCAGGTAATCTGCGCTGAATACGTTAAATGGTTTGTAGTTTGGGTTTTTAACGAGAGTTAGTAGTGAATTATAAGAAAATGAACAGGGATAAATAGATAGATACTCGTATACATGATGATAGTATATATACATGACTTCCTCTGTAGTCTAGTAATCTATGGACCTTCATATGCAGGTAGCATACAATAAGATGATTTACTATACTAAGAAAACCTATCTGTACATGCAAAATATCTTATTGTTCTCAAACGCAAGAGAAAGCTTATTGTTCTTTCGGTAGTGATCATAAATTACCCGATTAGGTAGTCAATCAACGTATGAGGGTGAAACACACAGTTCGGAGTATTACATAACGGGAATGTTCCACCGTTTAAATGTAAAACCGAAATAAGGTATCTGTACCCCCTTTGAGTCGGAATATGCCGCATCTCAATTAGCGAGACTCCATTCAGAAATGCAATATTAATGACATATGATCGGTGATAAAAATCACAATAATAATATAATTTTGAAGATTATTTTTATGATCACCTGAGTTCGTGATCTTTCATTTGACAATTAGCCCTCATCAACAAGGTACATAAAAAGCTCAGTATCGATAGCTTTCACAACCTTTTATCAGAACTAAAAATCGGATTATAGAATCTTATAGAGTAGTTCGATCATAAATAATATAGTGAAAAAAACCTTTGACACACCTCATCATCATGCTAGTCCCTCTTTCACCAGCGGTGTTGTCAAACATTGTGAGTTGGGGGATCTTTGCTGGAATCATAAACTGTGAATGCAACAAGTCTAATAGATTATCCACTCTTACATAGGCAGGATACATGTCAATAGCGACATGGATAGTGGTATACTCACCTCAGATATGGGAGAACTATCAACTTCAATCAGGTGAAGGATTATCAGTTACATTTATTGTATTATGGTTATTAGGTGATATAACGAATTTAGTTGGAGGTGTCATGGCAAAACTATTACCGACAATGATTATCTTGGCTGTTTATGTGAGTTGTACTGTCATTTCCTCACTACTTCTTATCGAGAGAATCTAGCTTATAATGTTTATTGTGTATGAAAAACAGTACACAGTATGCGATCTAATATTACTATTTCAAGTATACTATTATAGAAGAAAACCATCTTCATCTGCACAAGCTATTGGTCAACATATAAATCCATTAGATGAATCAACGCCTTTATTACCTGAACCAAAACAACCTAAACCTTTATTACCACCAAAATTTGAATATCCAATTATGTTATTATTTGTTTTATTAAGTGGTTTAGGTGCTTGGTATATAACTGATCAAGATACTATTAGTATACCAGAAAAACCTGAACCTTCAATTGAATTAGAATGGAAATCTCAATTATTAGGTTGGATGTCAGCTGTTCTCTATTTAGGTAGTAGAATACCTCAAATAGTACATAATTAGTGAGTCTAAGCCCAAACAATGTTCCACAAAATTTGACAAGCATTGATTGCTTACTGTCTTCTTTTATCGGTAGTAAAACCAGATGTGCAGGTTTATCATTAGCAATGTTCTTTTTCGCTATTTCAGGAAGTAAGTTGTCTTGTCCTGTGTCCTTCTCTTTCTTCCTTTGCATTTTTTGGTGCTTAGCAGTAATTACATCTTATTGGAGGTACAATTGCATATACTAAAATCGATATGATCACTTTTTTCCAGACATAACATACGTGCTATCAATCTTCTTTACATCAATGAATGCAAAATACATTTTAGCAAATTTACCTTGGTTAGCAGGATCAGGTTTAACTGTATTTTTAGATTTATTCGTTTTAGCTCAATTTGCTATATTCAGTTTACAAGATAGAAGAAAAGAAAAACCCTTCACTTCAGATGAAGATGTTGAGGAGGAAGAGGAAGCATAATTGGAGAGATGTTTTAGATCTCGGGTTGAATCGGTTTAGGCATTGTGGTAATCACCAAATCTATCTTACGATTAGTAGCAATCAACAGCGTTATCTACCGATGGATGGGCTATCACAGCAACATCAGAGGATCGGTCTGCGGGATTAGATTGACATATATAATCTAGTATAACATATAGATCTAGAAAAACACTGGATGGTGCTTTTATGATATCTGCATGTAACCATTTATCAGATATTTCGGACTGAACGAAAGCAATTCATCGAACAACTATGTTAATTCCTTCAACGGGATTCGCGGTTAGCGGATTTAACCCCAAGTTCAAAAGAATGCAGTCTGATGTTCAAGTATCCCATTGCATGATACACCAAATAGAACACATACCCAAAAAGCCGGAAAGTCTATTTATGTATATATAAGTATGAGAATAGGTATAGTATTGAAAAATCATAATCATGTCATTAGAATTCGTTATTAAGAAGAATAGTGAAAAGGGAATAGCCATCTAATATAGTCTGATCAAACAGATGATTGGATTTTACTTTTTTTTGGTGTGGAAAAGTTCGTCTTGTTCAAAATTTCAAAGCTATTGACCGTCGTTGTTGGAATCTTTGATTACTCATTGATTAACGGCAGTTAAAGCACTTGATGAACTAGATTGACTCATACTGATTGATCCTGAATGATCATGATGATGATTATTATTTAAATAACCTTCATAGTTGAGATGTGTAATTTCGGTTGGTGAAATTTGTCCACTTTCACTTAATCCGTGATTACCTTTTTCAATATCAATATGTAAGTTGTTGTTTGAAGTTAAAAGCGATTTGTTTGAAGAAACATCAGAAACTAATCGAATAGGTGGTGGTGGTCTCTTCTTAAGTATATTGACACCGATAATGTAAGTTATGTATGATCCCCAACTATATCAATGTGAAATCATTAATTAGCCCCATCTATTCATGTCACCATTTGCATTATAATGAATGAGCAAAAACTTACATTTGAGTAAGGAAAAGACCAATAGCTATAATCCAAACGAAAATTGACCAAACGTAATCGATAGAATTGTAATGGAAATTTTGATGAAGACCCCAATAAATCAATAATGCTAAAGCACTTGCAGCCTGAATAAGTAGAATTTGATGATTAGTCTTGAACTTCATGTCATGTTTCAAAGTTATACGAGAAAAAGACTCATGATACTCACCTTGAATACAAAAGTTTGAATAGCTGAAACTTTAAGAATTATAGCAACAGTTTCTTTTTTCCATTTTAATCTATAACCAATCAGACCAATAAATGTAGGTTGCTCAGTTGTAGCTTGGAATAACCTGAAAATCAAACAAGGTTAGCAGTACACCTTGAAATTGGACATACTTCGTTACTTACCAAATGAGACCACTTAACATATAAGTAGGGTTTTGAGTATATTCAACAGCAGTTACACCGAGAGAGATAGCGAAAATTGTGAGTACATGATGAGCGACACTACATATAGTATAATGAGTTAAAATTGGTAATCAGATATGTGAATTCTCTTTATTTCCCGGTAGGTTCATCAGATTAACACTTACAGCGGAAGTCGCATGTTGAATCTGAAAACCAATTCAAAGATGTATAAAGCCGCAGTCAAGACACCAGCAAGCCTAACACATCTCATTTCCCAATAATGCCAATCACCTCTAAAACCTGGTGCTCCGACGAGTTGAAGAGCAAGAGCAATAGCTGTGAAGACGATAGTCATGAAGTCTGCGTGATCATGAGAGAATTAGTGGGGATGCCGAAGTATTTTGTAGAACTGGTAATAAGACTTACACATCGTTACGTTCCTTTGATGCTCCCTTGGAAGTTCTTTGTAAACTTTGTTCAAACGAGTAAACAAGCTAGTCGAAATTGGTCAGTATTGCCTAGCATTTATGCGAACGATATGAGGATACTTACAAATCGGTTGCTTTGGCAAAGAAGTAATAGAAAAGGAAGTATACTAAGGAATTATCCTATTAGCCAGATTAACGTACTAGAGAAGTGATGAAGCTATACATACCGAAAGTTATAGTGGCGTAGAAAGTGGCGTCCCAAGAATGGATATCTTGATTAGCCATTGACATTTCTGTATAATCGATCATCAGCTTTCGACTTTACATGGAAACGTGTCTTCTAGTGACTTACCTAGAAGGGGATCAAGTACTTTAACATCACTTGAAGCCCAAATATCCTTAACCAAATCTTTATTTTCTTGTGAAACGTATTTTGGAGCTATGAAACCTTGATTGAAATGTTGATCATTTCTAACAGTTTCACTATAATCTTGATCTTTACATAAATGACCACCTGATAAACTCATTGCAGGACAATATGTTGTCGGATTTAGCTGAAGCATAGAGGCGTGTACTGCTCTACAAGCTAAATTGTTTTCACCAAGCCTGTGCATATTGAAAATATGTAAATACCGTTATCAGCCATCTACCTTTACATCATATGTATTCAGGTACTTTTGACTCAACTTACCTGTAAAATTGACCAGTAGGAAGTGTAGCTGTACTTGATAAACATTGTGATAAATTTTCGTATTGAGAATTAGTTCCATTACAATAGGCCATTGTTTCTGTACATGCAGCAAACGTTAAGAATTGATGTAAAGTGAGTGTAGCATTATCATTTGACATTCCAAGGATCTTAGCCATGTAAGGTGTGAGTTGAGGAATAATCGTATCGGTAGCCTGATAGATCGTTCATCAGCATCCAGTAAATTGATTCTATAAGGATAGCAGAAATACTCACCCATACCCATCTTCGGAAGATCAAATCGTATTGAGTGATTTCTCTATCATCATTAATAGTAAGGAAAGCTTCGAGCTGACCAATTTTGATAAGTCAGTATTCATGTCCTCTTCATCACCCCGTACAGATTCCAAATACTCACTTCGATAGGGTAAGTAGTGTTAAGAAGTGGATATTCGACTGCCCATTCATTTCCACGTTAACACTATGTCTTGGATCGTGCGTGCGAGGTTTATACGCAAAAACTCACGCTCAAACTTGATACCAGCTGAAACTGTATTATGTTCAACTACGGCAGCAGTGACATTATATGAAGTTGGAACTCCAACAGGTGAAGGTAATGTAGGGAATTGAGCAGCACCAAGGAAAAGGCCAAAAAGCTATAACAATTCTTGATTAGATATGCTTATCATTGGATGAGATACAGTCATAAACGTACGAAATCGCTATATACAAAATGGATGTTAGCTCGAGTAAGACTTGAGTCTCCAACGACAGGGGGCTTGACTTACGCAGAATAATCTCTTCCATCAATGCTTTTAAGGAGCGAACCATCAGTACTCGTCCGACTTTTCATTTGTTTGGCCGCACTCACTCTCCGGCAACTAAAAACAGATTCATCAGCTTATATTACAAGATCATCTTCGGAAGGTATTCCTTGTTACTCACTATCGACAGTCCCTTTGACATCTTCAGCGAATAACGCTCTGTTAACAAAAATAATTATTAGTATAATGTTCCGTATGTCTACTTGATATATCCTCTTTTTGCTCACTTTTTGGAATTGAGAGCGCCAATCAAATCGTTTGACGCAGTAGGCATAAAAGCATCTGCAAAGTTTTTTGTTACTTCTAAATATTGGAATCCTGTTAAAGCAGACACAGTTCCAAATAATGTTGGTCCAATGAGACAAGCTAAAGCTGTTAGTCGAACCATCTTGAATTGATTCTTGCTTTTTGTATTTGTTGTATTCGACTGTTGATTCTCTATTTGCTTTGCAGAACCTTGTTTTGATCTTGATAAAAGGTAAACTTTTTTTGTGATTATATACAATGACCTGTAAGTGAAGTTACAAGATGAGGAATGTCGAACATCAGAATTTCTTCTTCTTTTGTTTATATACATTTCATCCTCTTTTGTTGATCCTCATAAACCGAAATCCTCGGTATTGAAATGGATCATAGAATAACATAATAGAACAGCTTATCTTCTTGAAACGTTCAAGATGCATCGCAACGTAAGAATAAAAGGGTTTTATCAGGATTTAGGATTAACTTCGCCTCCTCCTCAAGATAGGGTTTTTGAAAAGAAACAAGGCTACGGTAAGGCTGAACAACGTGATGTTCTAAATATGATGTGGTGGTAGAGAAGCGATTACAATTCATGTAGTACGAGTACAGTAAAACAACTGAACGGTTTAGGTAAAGGTAGAGGTAATTGTGGAATGTTACGTTTTACGTATAGCTTCGAGTACCGAATGTATCGGTTTAAGGTAAACGAGGGAAGGTCCAAGCTCATCAATGACATCGGCTACAGCATGGGTGATTAAGGGTTCATGAAGAACAGCAATGAAAAGAAGGGGTAGATGAACAAGAACAATAAACCCAGTAAATTATGGAAAGAAGCTAAAAGTTTCAAGCACAGCGTCGGAAAGATGAAAAATGCGATGGTTTGGTATGGCGTTATCTATTGTCTTTCAGTATAGCTTTTCGGTTCCCAGAAAATCAAAAGATAACGATTTCTGATATATAACGTACAAGTCCCATCCGTAGATCCTATATTACTACGTACATATAGTGGGAGTACCTTTTTCGGCATGTTGATCTTGTACTGAACTTATCTGTTTCGGCTGTAGAGGATGAACTGTAAAACGAGAGAATGTAATGGTTGAATAATATGACGAATCAGTAAAAGAGTGAAGATAAAATTCAAAGGCTAAAGAGGCTGTCGCGGCGCAAAGGATTATAGGGTTGTGGAAAAGTATAAGCAACGCCTATGAACAAGTGAACAGCGCCTTTTGACGATCAAAGCGTGTTTTAGTGTAGAAGTACTGCAAATTGATCCGATCAAAAGCGATACGGACAAATCGGATAGAATTAATACAAAAAAAAAACCGAAAAGAGTTTCAGGGATTTTCAACTTTTGATCTGATCACTTCAAGGGTAAACTTTCTTTTACTTTTTGAACGTTGTTTCTGTTTTGCTCACCTTGATGTCTTAGATAAGGAGAAAAAAATATAAGATTCTATCAAAAGATACCATTATTTTTGCAATGAGCCAGAAAATCGTTGATGCTTCCCACGCCTTTCCAGAACGTAGAAGCCCCATATAACCTTTCCGTTTGTTGGTTCGTTCTATTAGAGATCATAATCTATAAAACTTTGTTAATCATCTCAACGCCTCTTATATTGTCAATGTGAAACAACCGTCTGAGAATTGGTGACAATCCTATAGCATGTCAAGTATTGAGTATACAGTGTTGTATGTTGTTGGATGAGCAATAATGAAATGGTCAACACCTAACGAAGACCGACAAATAATTAGCATAAGAGTCCCGATGCTCGCATGTCCCTTTGGTATATCGTCTTGTCTTACAGTCTAAAGATAGAACGGTAGCTTTTTGAAAAATCTTCCGGTACAGGTCTCAAAGATTACTGGGATCGACAGGGTAGCGTGAAACAAAATTTGTTTTTGGTAGATCAGTAATCTTTGTATGAAGTTTTTTTCTTATGCAAGCTGATTGCTTATATCAATATGTCATACGACTAATCATTGTCGCGAATACTGTCCGACCACGCTTCTTTGAAGCTCCCGCAGTCAAATCCCAATCGTGATCACATCTCCCGTTGTTGCATTCACCGTTCTGAGCTGGGTTTTAAGGGCCGGAATATGAACACAACAAGGTCGCAAAAAGCGAATTCTCTACCTCGAACTGTACAGGTAAACATCGATTTTATTGATCATTGCAATCCCGGCGGAATCGAATATAATCCCATATAGCAGGAATCACGCTAGGTGGACGAGATAGAGAGCCATGGCAAATTTTTGCAAAAGGCTTATCTTGATGTTCATGAGTTAGGATGCAGTAAAATCCATATGTTAAATACAGAACGCTGAGACATGGCTTTTTCCCACCATATAAACTTTGGAAACTTTGTATAGTGGTGAGTAACCAACTTGTATGTTTTCGGACAATTTAACCAAAGATACTTGAATTCAATAACGTAAGACAGTCGTAGTTTATCTTGAACCGAGTGAAAAGTTGTTTCGGAGAAGAGAGTTCCCTATTATGTTATGCAGTTCCTGGTTGTCGAATAACGACGATCAACGTTTCTCAAAGCTTTTCTTGTTCAAAAATTTCGTGTATGATTTCGTTTGCTATCTGAACGTATGACCTTTTCATGATAACACCATAGCTCCTCATCCCACCTGTCAATTTCCACTCAAGCTATCGCCCTATTCACTGTTCATTTAATGGAGATATTCCTGTCGTCCCATACAAGCAGTGTAGCAGTATCTACGAATAACTGAACCAAGGGATACCATTCGTATCTATGGTACCTTGAGTTTGTCAATCATTGTTTTAGCGGAAGAAGTGACAGCGGAATAACAGTTCACCAAAGCTCGTGTAATTCTCATCCATCCCTGAGAAGAAGCCAACGTTGTTTGACTCCTTAAGCAAACAACACATATTATATGCTGGTGCGACTTGTTCTACAGGTTGATGAGGAAATATTACAATAGTTCCGGATACTGTATATTCTGTATATATCGTGTGGTGGGTACAGTAAGTGCAGCCTTGCTATTTCTCTTGTATGCCATGATAAACGTCGATAACGATTGCGTACAACGCTGGAACCGCTTGCGTCAGCGACTTTCTCGTAAGTACGCCTATACATATGACCATGTCAGTGTGATATGATGTTGTCCTTGACTGTATCTATCCTGATTAATACTTGATCATCATTGTTCCTTCAGCCATCAAAGGGATCCGGAGAAGCTTGAAATGATAATGATTGTGCAGCCAGATTATGGGATGTCGATCATTCTTGTGAAGCTGAAGGTGGTTCTGCTAGCTTCAATCTCAGCGTGATTGTATTACTGATTGTTGTCGAAGCCAGAACTTATGCTCTCTTGCTCTCATAATATACAAGCGGCTTTGAATTACAACAACTTCAATTGAATAAGCTGCACTGTAAACGAAGATAAGATAGCAGAATCAATGCAGGTGCCACAAATAATTAATACCGCTGTAGAGTCGGGATTATCTTTGGATTGTATGAGGGGCGCGTCCTGAGTGTAGATTACGCGTTAGATTTGCCATTCTGTCATGTTCATTCATCTTGGAATTTGATTTTAGCATTAGCATTTATCGCTATCTGATATATACTCTCGTCATAACAATCCTTCCGTTCCCTTTCCTTCTTTTCCTCCTTAAAACACTACTCGCTAGTCGATACTTGTAAAGGCTAGAACAGGGACAAAGAAAAAGGATATATCGAACAGAGATTTTCTAAGTTTGACAAGAACAGACAAACAATATGTCTGATATTCAACTTGACTCAGCTCTTTTCTTTAAGAGAGCTGAGAGGATATTCCAAGCGTGGGAGGTAAGCTATCTGTATTTCCCCTGTTCGGGACTCTAGAGCTTACTTTCATGATCTTAAACAAATTCATAGAATCCTTCTGGCGATACAGCCGAGCTTGATGGACTTACCGCTTTACAAGTGGTATTGGGAGAACCAAATGATGATACTCCTGCCTACAATAAGACTATGTCGTTACAGGTAAGCTAGCGATTATTCTCTTGAAAGAAAGTTCGATTAAGCTGATCTACGCTCTTATAGCTGTACCTACTTGGTTTCGAGTTCCCTTCTACCCTTATGCTTTTCACTCAATCACCACGAAAGATAACTTTTGTCTGCAGTTCATCGAAAGGTGAGTATTCCAAGCCAAGACTTCCTGGGCTGCAATTAACGGGTACAAGCTGACTATAATACTCTAGCCAAACTTCTCAAGCAATTGCAATCAGCAAATGGTATAGAGGTAGATATACAGGTTAGATCAAAAGACGAAGCAGCTGCTAAACGTATGTTTCTCAAAATTCACTTATATAGCTGAGAGGACCTGACATATCGTTATCAGAGGTTGTAAATGATTTAGTATTATCAATAGGAGATGGAAAAATAGGTAGTTTACCTAAAGACAAACCTGCAGGAAAATTAGTAGACGATTGGAACGCAGCGTAGGTTATACTGAACTGTATTATGAATCAGGATCTTTCGCTGATTGTCCTTATAACAGTGTATCGGGATCAAAAGGAGGATTAGAAGTAGCAGATATATCGACTTCCATATCAGCAATTCTCAATGAGAAAGATGGGGAAGAATTGGTATGTACAAAATGTTATTATCTCGTGATATTCTAGCTAAGGAAACTGTTTAGAAAAACTTGATTACTGGATCGAAAATGACTGCTACCGCAATGCAATATTACTTCAAATCCAAGATGGAGTCTATCATAGATCGTGGAACCGTTGTACCACATGAAGTGTTTGCAGGGTAAGTCTCCATAAGAGCACTTAGTCGTTCCGCTGATGTTGTTTTGTAGTTTGGTTGAAGAGAAAATTGGAAACGACGACAAGGCTGTCGACATGAAGTTGTGGAACAAAAATCCTGCATTGGGAAATGTAAGTTGCTTGACTCGCCCGGCCGTCACCCGTATTAATAGATGATCTCTCACAATATTTTAGGTTGACTTCGCTTCCACTGAATGGGTATACACACCTATCATTCAATCTGGCGGTAAATACGACTTGAAAGTAACCGCAATGTCGGACAGCAGTCCCCTCAAACCCGGTGTCATCTTAGCGAGTCTCGGTATACGTTACAAGAGTTACTGTACCAGTATGAGTAGGACATTCTTCATAAATCCTAATAAGGTATGTAGCTTTTTCCATCTGCAGTTAGAGATTGACTGATACATCGCATAGAAACAAGAATCCTACTATTCAGCATTGATAGATGCTCGACAAGAGGCCTTAAAGAAGTTGAAGGCTGGTGCTGTAGTCTCAGATGTATACAATGAAGTTCAACAATTGGTAGAATCTAAAAGTGGCTCTCTTGGGCAAAATTTCTTGAAAAGTATAGGTTTTGCCGTAAGTCTACATTTACGACGGACACCGAGCAACAGCTGACTCCCTTACAGACTGGTATCGAGTACCGAGATAGTGCTTTCTTACTTAGTGCCAAGAATAGCAGAACTTTGAAGGAGAACATGGTTCTAGTACTCACCCTTGGTGTACAGGAACTTCCCGATCCTAAAAATAAAGGCAAAACGTAAGTCGTATATTCCGTCTAAATCATTTGATGATACTGACTTTTCCACAGCTATTCTTTACTACTCTCCGACACCGTCAAGATTGGTCAAAGTGGTGCAGTCGTACTCACGGAGGGTGTGACTAAGCTTAGCGATGTTGTTATGGAGCTTGAGGTGAGTGGATGGATTAGGCGCTTTCTTACACGTACGGCTTGCTAATGTTACTACAGGATGAGGAAGAAGCTGAATCTGAGCCAGAAGTCAAAGCCAAACCTAAGAAAGCTAACGGAGATGCTAAACCCAAATCACCTGTCAAGACAAGAACCGGTGCCGGAGCCGGACGACGTGTTTTACCCACCAAGACTCGAGGTGGACAGCGAGATAATGTTGAACAAACCACATCAGAAAAGATCAAACAGAATCAAGCTCGATTACACGCCCAGAGAAATGCTGATGGTATCAAGAAATGGGAGAAAGGTGGAAAAGGTAAAGATGGTGCTCAAGACAAGGTCGTTAAGCGATATGAGAGTTACAGGAGAGAAGAACAATTACCTAGAGCTGTCGAAGATCGACGAGTAAGCACTACACTCTGCTTGTTGTTCAGTCAGGTTGTCAGCTCTAACTTGTTTCCGTCAGGTATACGTTGACGAGCAAAGGCAATCTGTCGTACTTCCTATAAATGGATTTGCTGTTCCTTTCCATATTTCGACCATAAAGAACGTTACAAAGACTGAAGAATCAGACCACATTGTTTTGAGAATCAACTTCCAGTCACCAGGTCAAATAGCGGGAAAGAAGGAGGACATGGTGAGTTGGTTTTGCGAGATCGCTGAAAACAGCTCTGACTCTGCTTTATAGCCTTTTGAGGACCCCGATGCCAACTTCATCCGATCCGCATCGTTCCGATCCCAAGATCAACGACACATGCTTAAGGTGTTCGATGCTATAACTGCACTTAAAAAGACTGCTACCAAACGAGAAGCTGAAAGAAAGGAACTTGCGGACGTGATAGAGCAAGAAAAATTGGTGGAAGTCAAAGGTAGACATCCTTACGTGCTTAAAAACGTATTCCCTCGTCCAGCACCAGAAGGAAAAAAGACGGATGGAAATGTCGAAATTCACCAAAATGGTATCCGATTTAGACCTGATGGACCCGCTTCGAAGATTGGTGAGCTATTACTTACGCTGTGATTGTGCAGAGGGCTAATATGTTGTATGTGCAGATCTGTTATTCAGTAATATAAAACACCTCTTCTTCCAGCCTAGTGAGAAGGAACTTATTGTTATTATTCATGTACATCTCAAATCTCCAATCATGCTCGGTAAGAAGAAGACATATGATGTACAATTTTATCGAGAAGTAACAGATATGTCTTTTGATGAGACGGGTGGTAAGAAGAGAAGAGCAAGATATGGTGATGAAGATGAAATTGAACAAGAACAAGAAGATCGAAAAAGAAGAGCAGAATTAGATAAACAATTCCATGATTTCGCAAGACGAATTGAATCTGCTGCTCAAGCTCAACAATATGAATTAGAAGTCGATGTACCTTTTAGAGAATTAGGTTTCTCTGGTGTACCATATAGATCAAATGTTCTACTATTACCTACAACAAATTGTTTGATTCACATCTCAGAATTCCCCTTCACCGTTATCACTTTATCCGATGTAGAAATCGTTCATTTGGAAAGAGTTCAATTTGGTCTAAAGAACTTTGATATGGTATTTGTTACGAATGATTTCAAGAAAGCTCCTATACATATCAATTCTATTCCAGTTGTCCATCTAGATAATGTTAAAGAATGGTTAGAGTGAGTAACTTCTTTACCCTTCTTTATATGAGGAGCCTTCATCAGCTAATAATGTTCTTGGAACAGTTCATGTGACGTACCTATCTCAGAAGGTCCCGTCAATCTGTCTTGGCCAGCAATCATGAAAACTGTCAATGATGATCCTCTCGCTTTCTACGCTGAAGGTGGTTGGGAGTTCCTTACTGGCGGTGGCTCTGTGAGTGTGACTCGTTTGGCTTTACATGTGCAATTTATTGACTAGATGTTGCTCTATAGGACGCTGAATCATCCGAATCGGAAGAAGGTTCAGTTTTCGAAGGAGATTCCGATGATTTCGACGATGAGTCAAGTTCAGATGACGAGAGTGGATCAGACTGTAAGTTCGTTTATTAACATAACCAATGGGGATGCTGACCATCTTTAACGTTCAGTTGGTGATGATTCCGATGATTCTGGCTCAGAAGATCTCAGTGATGAAGGAGAAGATTGGGATGAATTAGAAAGAAAAGCTGAAAAATGTAAGTGTCGAGTTAATGAAATAACACGCATTGAGCTCAAGACTGACTTGACCTTGTCTAACGATCTAGCCGATAACAAACATCGTGAGAAAGGCGGTGATGATTCCGATGATGATAGAGGTAAAAAGAAGAAGGGATCTAGACGATAAGGAATAGATACCGTCGTTTCATAGAACAAACACATATAGTTGAGGTAATGTCTATGTTGTACTTTTAGATTCTACCAATTTAGTCATTTTCGCGTTTCCTATATAAAGAGTCACATTCGTATATACATATGGATATGTAAGACTGATCGTCGTATCATGCAAATAATGGGTACACATGTCAATGTCGACCAGAACGACAGCGATTATCTGTCCGAGAAAATGTCGTAACTTGCTACCTGGCGAGACTACTAGAAATGCGAAATGTAAACCGTGTATCATGTATCATGTTTCTCCCTGCAGTATTGGGCTATCACGGAGCTGAGATTGGTGGATCGACAAGATTGATTCCGTCAATAATGTGTTCGGAGTACTGTTTAAACACAGGCACATTAGACCGAGGTTGAACCGGTGCAACGGTGCACGGACGCTGTATCAATGTATCGCTGTAAACAGTACTAACAACCTAATCTAAAATAAAGTTGTTTTAGCGTCATCGCTGTTTCGATCAATGCATAAAGCTGTGATGTTGATTACAGAACAATAAATATACCACATTCATCAATGCGCTATGATCATCAGCAGTTACGCCAATATACACAACATTCCAGATAAACAATCAGATTCATATTGTAAATATCAAGGCTGTGTATAAGGAGAATGGAGAATTGGTACCTCTAAAGGAGTGTTGTCAACACAGTTGATTGTGTGTAGAATGGTATTGATTCAAGGGGTGAGTGTATTGATCTAGATTTAAGAAGAATGGAAGGAAGGAAGGTAGTAGGAAGAAGGAAGACATCATATTTGATATACATGAAACGTTTTTACCTGTCTTTTTTATCCTTTCATGAATTACAAGCACGATAATCGATTATTGAGTTGAAATACAACATTAACCCTTTAATCGATTTATCCTTAGTGGCTTATCGGGTAACAAAGCTTTTGATTTGCACCGCACCGCATAGGATAGGTAACTCAGTTAGGTCAGCTAAATCAAGTTACGCTTATTTTGCTTTGAAAGAGAAGAAACAAAGAACGAGACAACAATGACATTGACATACTTGATTGTATCGATTGGAATTGGAATAATTGGATATATCTCACAATTGTTCGTATCGTATAGCTTTTCATTCTCCTATCATCTCTAGACTAATTCTTAAGCTTGTCTTCTCATTACTCAAACACCCCCTTTCTTCCCTGTCACATCGGTTTTTCTCTTAATTCATTGATTGATTAATTTAGAATTTCACTTACCATATACAATCATTCATATATCCAGTCCTTTTGACTTTAAAGTCATCTGAAAAGACATATACTATCTTCTTCATCTAGCTATCTAGTTATTCCTATAATCTATTTTCGCAATACGTTATTTGGCGAAGTCCAACAACCCTACCTTCACTTCCTTTCGTCACATTGCTTTTCAAATTGGTGATCTGGTGTAGCTGTTTGATATCACTCCATACCTCTTAAGATGGTATCACTAACAGCATTATCTCTATTATTACTATCTAGTCCACAATGGGCTACTTCCATTTTCGGGCAATATCAATCTGATGGATCAGGATATCAAGTTCAAAAACCACCTTTAAGTACAAATTGGACATCGAAAGTAGGTACAGATCCATGGACAGAATATCCAAGACCACAACAAAAAAGAGAAAAATGGAAATCTTTAAATGGTATTTGGAAATATCAAAAAGCAACTAGTTTTGATGATTTACAAAATATACCACAAAATTTAGATGAGAAAAGTAATTGGGGTAAATCTGTTATGATTCCAAGTTGTATTGAATCAGGTTTAAGTGGTGTGTTTGTCTATCTGATCAGTCTAGTTTTAACTAATCGGAAAAAGATTTCACTAACTCAGAAATTATTTGATGGTTATTTTATAGGTTTACAAGTCCCTCTAAAAGATAATGAATTCTCTTGGTTTCAAACTAAATTCAATGTACCTCAAGAATGGTCAGGTCAAAACCTTTTAATCAATTTTGGTGCTGTAGATTATGAAGCAACTGTTTTTATCAATGCAAGTTTTACCTTTTATTCCTTGCACCTCTCTCTTCTCTTCAAAACTTACTCATGTACGGTTTTGTCGTTTCACTATTTAGGGCAAAAAAGCTACAAATCATAAAGGTGGATATACTAGATTTGATGCTGAAATCAGTTCATTCGTTGAATATGGTAAAGATAACGAGATCGCTGTCTTTGTTCACGATCCAAGTGACAGTGAAGATTATGTTATTGCAGGTATGTAAAACTCCAGGCTAACTTTCTTTCTAGTCTTTTGACTATTTGATCCTATGATTGACGTTTGCGTTTCGCTCGTAGCTGGAAAACAAACCAAAAACCCAAGTCATATCTTCTATACACCATGTAGTGGAATTTGGCAAAGTGTTTTCATTGAACCTGTTCCAAGATCCTACATTCAGAGAATCGATCTAAGTGGTGACATGTATGGTGTTGGTAAGTCAGCATGAACAATAGTGCGTAAATATTTGATTATTTGCTGATCAAGTCTATCACTTGAATAGCTACAATCAATGTACTTACATCAGATTCATCAAGTCAATCAATCAAAATCTCTGTTTCAGATGCTCAAGGTACGGCATATGAATCTACTGGTAACTCAGATTCACCATTTAATTTCACTTTACCAAATGCTAAACTCTGGTCACCTGATTCACCAAATCTATATGATGTTACTGTCACTATGGGAGATGATGTTGTTCAAACTTATACCGGATTTAGAAGTTTAGGTAAAGGTGATGTTCAAGGTACTATCAGACCATTGTTAAATGGAGAATTCATCTTCACTTTCGGTACTTTAGAGTGAGTAGCTTCATTGGTTAGAAATTAGACCGCAGATCACTGATACTTGTAACCTACACAGTCAAGGATATTGGCCAGATGGTATTTACACACCACCATCCAAAGAAGCTATGGAATTTGATTTGAAATACTTGAAAGAATTAGGTTTCAATATGGTCAGAAAACATATCAAAGTTGAGACTGATTTATTCTATAGAGCATGTGATGAAATGGGTCTATTAGTTATTCAAGATATGCCAAGTACAACTGCTAGAAAACAATTTTTACCTAATCAAGCTCGTAAGTTTTACTTTAATGCTTCAATGCCGTGAGCGCAGACCATTGAGCTAATAGCGATCTATTCCATATCTTCTCAGAGCAAGACCAATGGGTTGAAGAGTTGAAAGAATTAGTCAATCTACATAAATCATTCCCATCTATTTATACCTGGGTTATCTTCAATGAGGGCTGGGGACAACCTACCGATGGACCTGAAACAAGACATGCACCAATGGTAAAAGACCTTGACCCAACTAGATTGATTGATGCTACTAGTGGTTGGCATGATCACGGTGCAGGTGATTATTCAGATAACCATCATGTATGTTTTGCCGATCACTAGCAGCTACTGCATGCGTAGCAATTAGCTGATATAGATCCCATCCACGTTGTTAGTACCCTGACCCACAATGCGGTATGCTCAACGCTGAAAACCCGTCAGGACCTTACGATCCTTCTAGGATTGGTTTCCAAGGTGAATTTGGTGGTTTAGGATATAACGTATCTATTGATCAGTAAGTTGAGACGATCGAAACGCTATTTCAGAGGTAAGTTATTGATCGGCTTATCGTTCTTCTTCGTAGTTTATGGAATGATCCAAAGGCTATTAAATCTATCAACGAGACTTATGAAATCGACGAAACACTTGAAAAGTGGAACTCTCGATCTGTAAGTCTCTCGCCATACCGTCTACATCGTGTGATCGTATGTCGAAATTAGCTTTCAGACTGATTTTGATATTTGTTGACTCGAATAGCGAGACCTTCTTACAATGCTTCAAAGTCAAATCTCCACTCATGCCTGTTCAGGTGCAGTGTGGACACAGACTGTAGATGTTGAGGGTGAGATCAACGGCTTAATGACATAGTAAGTAGTTGTGACAATCAACCAAATTGCCATCTCTCGGCATCCAACATATCAATCACCATTCTAATGTCGTAATTTCTATCTTTGTAGCGACAGAAACCTCGATCGAGTCGACAGGGGAATCTGGAAAGAAGCCATTCAAAATCTCTTTAAAGCTGCCGCTGCTAAGGGAGCAACTAACGGATCAGGTTCAGCCAAAGAAAACCATAATAATCAATCAAATGTAGCTACAAGCGGAACATCCTCATCGGCTTCAAACAAGGTAAATAATCAAAATAATTCTCCTTCATCGTCTTTTAGTTCTACTTCTACTACAAAATCTACTTCTAATACTATAACGAAAATTTCAAGGACGTTTATTGATTCTTCATCATTGCCATTACTGTCAAAGTTGAACTTGTTAAATTTGAACACATATATATATATAACGTTATTATTCAGTATGTTGATTGGTATTTCAATACTGTAGGCTTAAGACCCAAAACTCAAATGAAGCGAATATGATCCAGCCGTCATAATCAAAATTGATACAACCTCAGCAATCGATTCATTCCAATCATCGAAACATCGAAACGACATGAATTCAGCTATTGGACACTCACAACTTATCCCATCCCCCGAAAAAAGTTATCAGCTTGAACGATTTTTGGACGGACTTTCATATCTTAAATATAATTTTTATACTACTGTAATTTTACAATTGATGGGATTTATCTTATGCACACGGGAACATTCATGTTATCAATGTCGTTCCAACTATAGTATAGACTGTACTGCATACACATTTTGCTTTTACATGATGCATTTATTCTCTCTTTAATCGTTTTCGAGTTCTACATCAAAAAAAGGGGAACACAGGAAAATACAATAACTACAGAATATCCAATTCCATTACAGAAAGTATATAGAAGTGGATACCGGATTCGGAAACAATCGTTGAAATAGGTATAAAAGAGGAAAAGTATCAGGAGTAGATTTAGAAAAGAATGGTAGAGCTAGTGGTTTGCACAAAATAGTAATTTAACCAAGTTGATGCCATAAACCTCTTGCGCTACCTAAATCTCTAGATTTTAAATCATTTTGATCTTGATTTTGAATTTGATTTAATTGAAAATCATCTTGTTGATTTTGAACTTGAGTTATTAATGAAGGATCTACTAAAGGTGATATTGATGAAGATGATGTCGAAAAAGGTAAATTTTGTTGATTAAAATTGAAATTACCTGAATCAAACCATAATTGAGTAATTAATTTGAAAATTGGATCATTCTCATTTTGATTATTATTATTATTTTCATCATCAAGACCTTTTAATGATATATCAATCAAAGAAGAATTCCAATTATTTGCCAAAGGAATTAAAAATTCTCTGTCTTTTTCATTTTCTGTTAAAGACTTTGAACCTGAATTTAATAATTCTAATTCTTGTTCATTTGCTATTAAAGGTCCATATTTAGGTAAAAGTGTATTAAAAATCTCTTTATATATTGAAGATAATTTTGAGTGTTCACCTAAGGAGTTACTGAATTTATCTAATAATAATTTTGATTGATTCAATTTTAAGTTTACTTGATTATTCCATTGAGGATTTGATTTCAACTCATTATTTCTTTTATCGAGCTCATATATAGAGTATAATAATATAATACAATTTTGATATTGCATTGAAACATTGATTAAATTGTAAACTATCTTTTGTTCTTTCCACAAATTCAAATATGTATCTAAACAGTTCGAACTTTCAACATATATTTTCGTCAAATCTTCATTTGATATATTCGGATTCAATGGCGATGGTTTATACAATAAACAAATCAATTGTTGGTAATTTAACGAAAACCATGAATGAGTTTGATTTTGTAGCATGGAAGTGGACTTTACATCTTGGTTGTTACTGTTATCATTTTCTGATTCATTAGCTACTGGACATTCAGATAACCATTGATCTAATTTTGATCGTAAATCATGCAAGATACCCCATTTCTCAGTTTTGGAAAGTTCACCTGATACTGAATATACCGTTGAATGGATGATTCCCCCCAATCGACGTAATTTGATAATGTGTCGAGTGTATTCCATTCGATCTTGACCGCGGAACGCTTCATCTGTGGGTGACTGTGTTGGTAACTTTCGAAAAAGATAATTCGTTAGCTGTACGTTCCTCGGTGGCTGAATCACGGACTAGCTTACCTCAACATCTATATCATTGTCGGTTATCGCAAGGGGTTTAGACAAAGTCACAGCTACCAATCTATCCAAGTTGAAAAGGGAGTAGAACACTCTTCTGCGGTTCTCGACTACATTTGCAGGAACAGACGAATCCTGAACTCTTCTATGTAAGTTGAGTGCAAGGGCTACTCTAGCTGCGAAGCCTATAACGTGCCATATGGAAATGCCGGATGGATCAAATATAGCGTAAATGGCAAGGAGAGTAAGGGATTGAACGCAAAACTACGTTACAAATTCGATTAGCCATTTTACTGGAAGGTTCAGATGAAAAAGAGCGCAACATACGATATCTTCCTTTGCTACAGCTGATGGGAGGATAGCTAGAGCTCTGACTTTATGGTGTTTTGTAGAACCTTTTTCTACCTCACCTAACCGTTCTTTACTAGTTGATCCAATGGCAATAGTCATGAAAAGAATGAATTCCTTACTAGCCCAAATTCTCGCATCTTCGTCATTTTGATGGGATGAGGGGTCATATGAACCACTTCTACGTTCACCAGATTGCTCTTGATGATAGATAGCATCCATATCTCTAAAGAATTCCTCTCTATCTAATAAAGGATAAGAGATGGCATTTGTCGCGAAAAAGGTTTCAACAGCTTGTAAAGCTACATCATACGGGGGTAAAGGACTTGATTGTTGACGATGTTGTTGATTTAGAGTATTAGGATTTGTAGAAAATTGTTGCAAAAATGCATTTCTAGTTGAGTCCTCATTACTACCATTATGATTCCCAAATAATGTATTTTCGAAATCATCTGATTTAACTGATAAGATTGTTTTTGACATTGCAGCGAAATCCGCTTGCGTTGCCAATTGATTCGAAAAATGATGGTCACTTTCTTCGTAAGGATCTCTTTCAGGAGGTGGTGGTAAACCTCTTTCCAAGTTTGATATAGCAGATTCAAGATGTTGTATCCTTTCAGCAGCTGAAGCAATTTGTGAAGTTAATGCTATGTTGTCTGATTTCAAACTAGTCACGTAACTGATACAACAATGGTAGATTAGCTTTTATTTTTCATAGATAGAAAGATTAATCGATTGTTAACTTACCTAGCTGTTGCAGGACTTAATTCGAAAACACAAGCTACATCAGCTTTATTACAACCTGCACATCTTGGTTTTGCATTATCACATTTTCTTTTAATTTTGTGACACCTTACACATGCCTGTGCAGCACCTTTTGGTGGATGTACATAAACAGGACCTAATTTGAAATCACCTGAAGGATCTGCAAAATCTAATATACCTTCTTCAGGTAAACCATCTTCTCTTAAATTACCATTTCTATTATCTTTTGATTGTCTAGGTTTTGATACTCTTGCTCTTTTTCTAGGTTTGGGTTTATCTGAATTACCATCATTATTATTACCATTTTCTTGGTCAATTTCTTGATTATCTTTGATTGAATCATTGGCTATGCCCGTTAGTTGTCCAGGTGGTTGATATTCTGCCGAAGATAAATTATCTTGCTGCTGTTGTTGTTGTTGTTGTTGTTGATCTCCATATCCTTCTTCCCATGGATGTTGATGTTGTTGATGTTGGTGATGATGTCTATCATTAGTTATATGATTATTATTACCCCAATCAGATCTTTCATCTCTTGCTGAACTACTTTGATATCCGTTACTGCTTAATCCAAGAGTAGTCGCGTTATTTTCATCATCTTCATGATCAGATGCACGTCTTTTGATAGATGGAGGTAAACCTTCTTCACCCATTAGTTCAGGTGCAATAACCATTGAAGAGTTATCTTCGTTTTGTAAAGCATCCGATAGAGTAGGTATAGGATTAAGCAATCTTGGTGGAGAGATGGACATTGTGACTACAGAGTTTGATCGTTAATCTACCTTGTTATATCGTTATATCAGATAGATATATTTTATGGTCAAATATCGTTGTTTATTTATGGTGTATGCGGGGGAACAACAAGAAAGGTGGGAAGAACCGAAAGTTGGCATGAATGATGATGATGATGACCTACCCCCTCTTAAATTGACCAATGAGTGGTGCACGCCGCTTTGTGCCAACTTGCGGAGAATTCCGCAATTATCTCTTTGTAACTAGTACTATCATATTATATCATGACAATTTGGGTGACGTGGATTAGTTGTACTACTATAAGATTTTTACTCAATACACGACATTAAAGGTGATACCAACATAAGTTTTGACTTACAATGAGCGCGGAGTTTGAAGTTAAAATTGCTAATTCAATTGAAATGATGCATGCATGCATGCATAAGGCCTTTTCACCTACTCTACATTCTGATAGAGCACTTAGGGTATGATGAAGGCTCGAGGACAATGTCAGGTTGATTCGATTGTGTTATAGAAGGGATAAGTAAGAAAGGGAATTTGTAACTATATTTATTGGATGTTGTTGTCATGTTGACACTGCTCGGGACAATCATGATAAACACGTGTTCATGGTAGCTTTGCTTGACGGAATCTGTTGTGTATGGTGGGAAATGATAGGATTCTATCTTAGTGCACCCTTTAGTGTCGCGCATTGAGTAAAAAATCGTCGCGCGAGGAGTAAACCCCATAATATGGTCTGATGATAGATTAAGGGTCCAAGCACGTGATCCGAGGTAACAATGTTCGGCTTGTCGGCTATTTTTGACCCGACAGAATCACTCACTTATGTACATCAATTCTTGTCACAACATATATATATATAGAACTTAACAGAGTGTGCTCAGGAATCTGCTTACTACTGCTCTTGATATCACCTTCAAGTCAGACTGCACAATGACCAACAATATCGCAGCAAACGGCACTACCACAAATGAACCGGTCGATATCCTTTTGATAGGTTTAGGCTCAATTGGCTCAATATATGCTTATTTACTTGAAAGAGTATGTGACTTGTGTGCAACGTTACTTTGTAAAACTGAGAACTGATGATAGAAAGCTATCAGTCAAGCAAAGCCAGAGTGACAGCTGTAGCTCGATCAAACTACAATTTATACACAACTACCGGTGTGACGTTACAAACAACTAGATTTGGTACAATCGAAAATTGGAAACCGTACAGAGGTAAGCTCAATGATGACTGACGCGAATGAGATTAGCTTAGCTGATACATATGAATTGTCATATTGGTAGTGGTCAAATCTCAACAAGAAGCATTGGCCGGTGGAAAACGTTATTCAATTTGCGTAGTCTGCACCAAATGTTTACCTGATATTTTACCTAATACAGTTTTATTGAAAGAACTCATTGAAAGTGGTCAGATAGGGTCATGGAATCTTCTACAGGTAAGCTGAATCACCGTTTTGAGCAGTTCACCGTTGCTCAGGAAAATCAGACACTGATAACCCTTTCATAGAATGGTCTAGGTATAGAGGAAGACCTGCATCAATCTGTAAAACAATCAGGCACACCTGTAATGTCCAGTCCAGCATGGATAGCTGTTGTCAGTTCAAAAGATACAGTGACATGGACAGGTCAGGTGAGCGTCATATATGATTACAGTCTGATCTCACTGATATCAATCAGTATTATAAGAACTGACTTTATGCAAACCATCTGTAGGATACCTTAGTTACTGGTATATATCCACCGTTACCCGTCAAAAACGATGATAAAACCAATTCGCGAGTGTTCAATGATAGAGAAAAAGAAGCGTTGACGTTATGGACGAACTTGATGACTGCTGGAGAGGCTAGGATTTTCAATACAGATCATATTGATTGTGTGAGATACTGCAAGGTATGTTCTATGCTTACGATATTGATTCCCCCATATTACATCTTTCCAATCCTTTACACGATATCCCATTTGGTCTGAAGTCCAGCGATACTGACGCGTTCATTCAAATCTATTCACCTTCTTCAGAATGTATGGAACTGCGCTTGGGCAGTTGTAACGGGATTAATCAGACATACACCATTGGAATTCAGTTATTTAGAAGAAACGGAAATGAACTTTATCAAGGATTATTTCAAAGAAATTGCTGATGTAGGATTTAAATCTGGTTTATTATATGAAGGCATGGTTCAGTATCCTGCTGGAGATGTAATGGGTAACGCACAGGACGTAACGGATTTTGCTTGGACAAGTGTGAGTTGGCTTGGTTTGATTTTTACTTCCAGTATTCATCATATACCTATCTCTATACACTATTGTTCACCTCATTTGGCGATCTGGCCTTATACTTTGAACTTTAAAAAGTCAGGCCATTGAAGGACAAACAACTTTGCAACTTTTCGACTCTCCGACTTTCCTTTGTACCCTTCCATGAATAGTGAAAGCTGATAATTTGAATACCTCACATCGTTCAGCTCACAAGTCGATCAAGAGCGGCAGGAAAAGGACATAAATACTCATTAACAATTGATATTGAACAAAATCGTCCGATCGAGATTGAAGTTATAGTTGGATCTGTCTTGAGAATTGCTAAAGAACATAATGTTTCAACACCAAGATTAGAATTCGCTTATGCCATGTTAAAGGCACTGCAGATAAAGATAATTAAAGATAATGAAGAGAAGAATCGGTCTCAAGCATGATTATTGAGTTGGATGCGTATCGGACTGCTGCAATGCTGAATCTATTGTGTAGATCTTAAAAATAAAGTAAAGAGTATTCATGCATAACATCAAAAAGAGAACCACCATTCACGGGTTTGCGACAATCTATGATGTTTGCTCTTGAGTTATTGTCAGATATCCTTTCATTTGTTTTCCCCTCGGGATCGTCTCCATGATCCCTCTATCATGATTGACATCCTTTGATCTGTCTTAGATCATTCGCTATAACAATCTTTGAGAGCAGGTTATTTAAATATATAGTTTTTATGACAGAAATACAGTATGGTTTTCTGTTATTTGAACAGCTATTTCTGAGGAAAATAGAAACCTGCATTTTATATAATATCATTAAAATACAGTAAACGTAGAAAAGAGATTTAAAAATGGCGGAAAGTAAAAAGAAATTCGCTTTACCACCTGGAGTAGGAGCTGGTAAACCTGATCATCCATTTGCCGTAACTGTTGAAGATCCAATTCCTGTAAGTTTCTTTTTCACTTCCTTGATTCTCGAATTGATATTCAAGTGAGATTGACCATCAGAAATAATGTAACCATTTTTTACTTTTTTTCTGATCTCAAACCGCTAAATCAAAATTGATAACTAATAACGTGATAAACCCAAATTCTTCCTTTTATCAGAACGCTATTGTACCTGATGGTTATGGTATAAAATATCATGCTTATCATACTATGTAAGTTTCGAAAACTTGAGGATTTGAATGATCAAATAGATAAATAGCTAATTAGCTAATCAAAAAATTTACAGTACTGAAGGTGTTTTGTAAGTTCGAATTCCTCAATATATATAAATGTAATAACATAAAGCTTCAATCCGGACCAAAAATGTTGTGAAAGATATATTCTGTGTTTTACGTCGATTAACGAGATCTCTAAAAATTACATATATTATAGCTTACCTGCAGGTACATCTTTACCTGGTGGAGCGGTACTTCCAATGTCATCAGTAGCTGATTTTCCAATGGTTTTACCTATGGGTACAAAATTACCTGGAGGTGTGATGGTGCCGGTAAGCTTTTAGTTTTTCTTGATTCAACTTGATTATTGATAAAGTAGTTGCAGAGTAAGTCATTTGACTATTTATTTTAATATTTTAATATCGTAGATCGTAATGCAAAAAGTAGAGAAAGGTAGTCCAGCTCCGTCTGATTCACCTGAACCAATTTGTTCAATTCAGTAAAGAAACAAGATATTATACAAAATCGAAAGATTGAATTAGGATTATCTGTTAATTGGATATGGTGTATTATTCGCAGAGATATGTATGCATTGACATATACTAAGATTTGTGAATCTATTGATATTCACTTTTTATCTATAAAATAACCCTTTCAAACGAATCAAATTATGACTAATCATCATCCCAATGACCTTGTTGTTTAGGAGGAGCCAAACCAGCTTGTTTAGCTACTATGATACTATCAACTCTTAAGACTGAAATAGCAGCATCTGTAGCTAATTTGATTGCCCAATCTTTTGCAGCGTATGGATCTAAGATATTTTTTTCTTTTAATTTACTTGTTATTCCCTCACTACTTCCACCTTCTTCTTCAGAACTTTCATTATCAATATCTACACCACTTAATAAGTTACCTTCTTGATGTGATTTATATAAAGCTGATACGATATCTTCAGCATTTAAACCAGCATTTTCAGCTAAAGTTCTAGGTACAACTTCTAAAGATTCTGCCCATCTTTTTATTGAATGTTGTGCTAATCCTGATGTCCTTCCACCGAAATCAGAAACTCTTCGAGCAATTTCAATTTCAGTTGAACCTGCACCTGGAACTTGTCTACCATCTCTTAACAATATTCTAACTGTGTTGATTCCATCATCTAATGATCTTTCTAAATCATCTAAATAATTTGCTGTTGCACCTCTCAAAACGATTGTTGATGTTTTCGTTTTTTCACCTTCTTCTTGTCTTAATACTGTTACTCTATCTCCACCAATTTCAACAGTTTCAAATACATCAACCATACCTGCTTCTTCAGCTGTTGGTGCACCTAATCTCGCTAATGGTGTAGCTCCAACTACTCTACATAATCTTCTAAGATCAAATTTAGATAATACCTTGATAACACCAATGTTCATTCTGTTAAGATAATGTAAAGCGAGATCCCCAATACCGGAACCAGCAATGATGAGTTTTACACCGGAATCGGCGATTTCTTTGAAGTACTACGGAGGATAGGTGAGCTGAATAATCTGGTCGTTTATACAAGGGATGGATAGCTTACACCTTCAAGTTGTTTCTCTTCGCCTCGAGAGAAGTTGAGTAAATCATCTGCTTTTTTGAGTAATACAGTACCTTTGGTCTCAGTTTGAGAAATATCGAGACCACAAGTGTAAACCGCTACTTTAGCTTTTGTAGCATTCTTTACGACACCTGTGTATTGTTGGTTAGCTATTGAAGCAGATGCTGTTCACAGCTAACCTACCTTCAGGTTCTCTACCAAACACCATACCTCTAACAACTCTACTAGCTTCAAGACCCCCACCTAAAACTTTAACCACTCTGACTGAATCTACGTTGAAATCTTTAGGATTTTTAGGCATAACAGCAAGTGAAGCTTCAGCTACCAAGTTTGAAAGGAATTCTTCACATCCTGGTTGTTTTGATGCAAGTGAAGTTGCAACTGCTTTAGAGAGTTGTTCGGCAGTGGGGAGTGGGGATGAAGGGATAGTGGATGTAATAAGGGCTAAAACAATTCAATAAATCAGCATATCAGTAGCTATAGAACCAAAAGCTGACGGAAATTGAAAACTCACTTTCAAGTTCTTCTCGACCTTTAGCTAAAGCCATTTCATAACCTTGAATTACATCTGAAGGATGTAAGCCCATGGTCAAAAGGTGTTCTGATCTTTTCAATAGTTCTCCGGCGAAGATCAATACAAGGTTAGTAGCGTCTCCCATCTATAGCAATTACGTATTTGACCTTATCAGCTTCATCGCCTCGCACATTTGGGTGCTTGTAGAGATTGAAGTAAGACTTACCTCAGCTTCTTGAGCTGTACTAGCCATAACCAGTAACTTAGCTGCTGGATGAGCTACTTCGATTTCTCTAATTATAGTTGCTGCATCAGAAGTTACGAAAAGTCTACCGAGGTGATTGATAATAAGCTTGTTTCGACCTGAGTGATAACATAAGGTCAACAAGGTGATACAAGAGCTCTGAGGTTGGTATGTGCAAGGAATATGGTACCATGAAGTAATCAAATTACTCACCATTAGGGCCGAAAGAAGTTCTAACAATCTCACTTAATTCTCCTACAGCTGCAATATTCCTCAAGACAGCTTCTTCAAGACCGGACATATGCTACCCATTTTATCAAATAAATTAGCAACACATTCTATTCGACTTTCGTCTGTGAAATCCTAAAGCCTTGCTGAAAAGACCTTTTTGCGACGTAGTGATCTATACAAAGCTGCTTCTTGACAAAACCTTGAAACATACCTTGTAACCAGCCTTAAAGAGATCTGGACCTCCAGCTTTTGGTACTTTTAAAGACATTTTGACTGATCCTTTCTATCCTTAATCGCTAAATTGATGTTTGACCGAGAAGGAGATTGAAAAAGTCTATAAGATGAGTCTTGAAAGAGGTATGTAGCAAGATTTTAATAATAAGTCGAAATGTTACATGGAAATGTTGAAATGTTCATACTCGTATGGAATCAACGAGACCGTAGAAAGACGCGCTCTGACCTCCACTGGATCTTTCGCGTGCCAAACACGTGAGATTCAAATTTCGTTATCGTATAAATGTGGCATTTCACCGTCCTATCATCTATCGAACAATTCAGCCAAATCAGTTGATAAATCCAGGTAAGTTAGCTTTACATGTACTGTACTCATAGCGTATTGACAAGTATTGTAAAATGCATCTTCAAGTTCCACCAGATATTCCTCAGGACGGCATAGTCACCTAATCTATCGTATAGATCCTGCTGATTCGATCTTGGTGATGCAGTACCATCTTACTTAGGAATACCATACACTACAAACTGATCTATCAATTCAGAAAATCCGAAACCGACTGAAACAGCTCACTTTGGTATTTTCAGTCAATTGGGTGAAAGACCAATTCCACATATTACTTTGAACCTGAACTAAAGCAACGTCGACCGATTTCCATCTTTATTAGGCTCCATGGTGATAAATACAATAATTGTGCTATCTGTATCAACCCGAGATCAAAAAAAGCGGATTGTCGTTTCAACCGATTGATGAAACGGTCAAACCCAAACGGAGTAAATTTGAGTTAGTGGCGATGATCAAAACATTCAGAATTACTCGTTGATCAATTCAGATAAGGTTAAATTAACAAAAAATCAGGAATTGGCGGAATAAACTGTTCCATATCCATGTGTTATCTGATTCATTCAAGGTATTCGAGAATATTCGCTTAAGTACAGTTGTCAATCGATGATGGAAGTGGCGATCATTAATTTAATCCATTGCACTGAATTTCTTTAACTTAACGAAAAACTTCAAGATTCAACCAACTCAACAACGTAAATTGAACATGCTGAGTATTCCCTAAACTGAATAGAGATAAACTAACGGACTATTCTAAGATGTCTCATCTGATATTGATCGAATACCTGAGAAATACATAGAGTGAACATGCTGGTCCATTTTAGACGACAACCACTTCAGTTCTAGAAGGTCTTAGTGGTTGATGATTACTTCTCATTTCAAACTTCTTGGCACAACAAGGAACGCAATGAACCAAATTAAACCTTTCACTGACACGGAGAAAGAATTACCTTTAAAGAGAGACTTACATTCAACATGATAAACCTCTTTTCATCATTCCTTCTCCTCATCTTTATCTCACCCATTCGGACTTTCTCTTCTCTTCTTTTCTTTTCGCACTGTTCTCTTCACCCGAAATCCGATCAATCTGTTCTTGAATGATCATTTAGGTCGTTCTTCCATTTTCCGTGAAACTAGCTCCAACTTTATTCTTTCAGAAATTGAAGTGAATATACCCACATTCATTTAAACAACAACAACCACCACTATAGACAGAGTCTACCACTACATACCTTGACGGTTTCAATAACATCTTTCAGTATAATATCAATTTCTTGACGATAATAGTATATTATAATTTCTGGTCTCTTTTTTGGTAAACTCGATTTCTTTCTCAATATCAGTGCAATTGAATTGCACCTTCAAGCATAAAGGTAACTTAACGGACAAGTCACATTTTTTGATACTCAAGGTTTATAACAATTTCAAACACCATATACCACACTTGTAATATCGACAACACTCCTTTACGGAATTATCTAGCAATCCAAAGGCTCTGAACACTTCAAAATGCTTTTCCTCGCTGCTCTTTTACCTCTCTTAGCTGCCACTGCTACGTCAGCACGATCTATTCATTCTGAAAGAGTTGTGGCACCTTCTCAATCCACTTCTACCTCTACTTCAACTTCATCAGGACACATTGAAGACAGGGGATTACTTGATGGTTTGTTAGGTGGATTAGGACAAACCGTTGGTAACTTAGGTGGCACTCTAGGTGGAGTAGTCGGTGGGTTAGGTAACACACTAGGTGGATCGTTAGGTGGTACAGTTGCAGGTGTAGGTGGAGCTTTAGGTGGCACAGTTACAACATTAGGTGGAACTGTAGTTGAAGTATCTAAGTTAAATTTAGATGTTTTAGTAAACACTTGTGTGAGATTAGGTACCTCAACACATATCAATGAAGTTGGTTCTGTAGCAGGTGGATTAGTAGGTCAAGGTGCAGGTATAACTTTGAATGCTGGTGCATGTGTTTGTGTAGATGCTGCTACCTCAGCAAGTTTAGCTGGTGTTTCTGCCAATGTTGGCGTTTACGCTACAGGTGGTCTTTATTTTAATGGTTCTGCTGCAGCTGACATAGCTTCTTCTGTAAGTATATTTTTTAATTTTATATAGTTTTTGCCACATTCCACATTCATTCATTGAAGTAAAAGTGAATGATTGCTGATTTTTCGTTTTCATGTGCACCCCACAGACTCAACCTGGTTTATTGGGTCTTCAAGCGGGAGTCTATAACTTTGACGCTGTTGAAACTTGTATTTCTGCTCAACTTTCTTTATCTAATTCTCATCACGATTTACAAGGTCCTGGTGGATCATGTTGCGCAAGGGGTGAGTGACAATTCAAGCATTAACCATACATGACCCAAATTAATTATTTTTTACAATATCACTCCTCTTATTCTTCTGATGAATGACCTTTGCTGATTCAAGATTGTAACTGGATATAGCTTGTAACACAGGATACGTCTTGACAGGAGGTACAACATGTTGTTTACCAGGATCAACTTTAGATTCACAAGGAAACTGTCTAATTATTCCAACATGTGATTCACAAACTGAAATTTTATGTAATAATAAATGTTATCCAAAATCAAGTTATACATGTCCATCTGGATTACCTATTATGATTCAATCAAAAAGATCTCCTGAAAATTGTCCTATAGGTTTAGAGAAATGTTCAATTGGTTCTTCTTTAACTTCATCTCCTTTACAGTTTGAATGTGTAAATACTAAATCTGATATTGAATCTTGTAAGTTTATTTGCTTCGCATGATTAACAATAAGATAAGATGGTCAACAGCTGATATTGATTGATGTTCGCTTTTATAATATTATCTAGGTGGTGGTTGTATGTATTCATCATCATTAAATGAATCAAAGAAACAAGGTACAGATTGTACTTCTTTAGCAGGAACAAATGGAGTATCATGTTTAAATGGTTCATGTAAAATTCAAACTTGTATAAAAGGTTTCAAATTATCAAATAATGGTACTTCATGTGAAGAAGAAGTTATTGAGCCACAACAACAAGATTTATTATATAGAAGAACACATCGAATTGATCAATCAAAATTAAAACATCAAGCTAGACTATACAAATCATAAATAATCAAACTTGAATTCTCTTTAAGACCTCATAGCTAAATAATGCAAAAGAAAAGGATTTTGACAATCCTCCTCATCTTACTCCTTCACGCTTTCCCAAAAGAATAACAAGTAAAGGATACCTATATGGCATATTATGGATTTTTTCTATCCCTATATAATGATTCTTTCACGACTATCATAATTACGTATATCACGGACAATCCTTTTTTCTCTTATATTTTTATAATCGGGCTCTATTTAGGTTTCACTCAATATATATATACATTTACTTTAAATACCTACATCTACAGCATATACCTTTCTACAATATATCAACAAACCCTCATGGACAATCACGTTAACGCCATCACCTTATATACGATTAATCTTGATAGTATAATGATTATTTTATGCATGAACCCCTATACACTCTTCGAATGACTATATACAGCACTGTAAAACGTACATCCCAATATCCAATATGCATTATCCGCAACTACACATACCTCCAACTGAATGACATCGTCCACAATGTTAGAAATGCCGTTTGACCAATCCTTCATCTGGCCGTATACATCAAGTCTAATAATTGACTATCTTCGAGCAGCATGAATCTTATTATCTTGATCTTGATTAATCTGATTCATACTCTTTTTTCTACTTCTTTCGTCCAAAGTACCCACTGAACCAACTGAATGAGGTGCGATGGTATGATTCTCACCTTGACCATAGACACTTGAATTAGTCATTGACATAGCAGCAGCCGCTACATCAGAGGGATGACTTGTCATTCCTGGTCTGTTGGTTATAGTTGATCTTGATTTCTCATGTACAGTCGATGAGTTAGGTGACCGAGTTAATGAAGGTTGAGTTTGTGGTTGTGGTTGTTCAGGTAATTGCGAAGATGATGATTGTTTTAGGTGAGTAGGTGTAGCTGAAGGCGAATGCTGTCCATGTCGAATCAGGGCACTACAAAATTTCGAAAACATCAGCCACTATCGCAGCTTTGCATTTTAACTCGTGTCAGGTTACTTACAGCTCTTCAAGCAATGTGGAATGTCTATACGCTAATCTAATAGTTGGCACATTGGTCTAAGACGATAGGTTGTATTAGCTGGTCGTATTTACTCATTATCACCCAGCTAACTTACCTTATGAATATCGTTTCCAGCAGCACCAGGTAAATACCATTTATGGCCTATCCAATGTTTCTTGACTTGCATTTCCCATCCACTCTGTAATACTGAATTTCTAGCTAATTCACACATATCTGCAGGTGTAAGTTTGTAGATTTGTGCTGCACATGAATATTCTTCCAATAGATGTGAAGCAGTAAAGTGGAATTGTAAGGGATCATCTGTAGAGCAGAAATAATCAGGTTAATGCGATTCTTGTTTGATCCGTTGGATGAACGAGAAAAAACTTACCAGTCGATAAAGATACATTTAATCCAACCTTGAAGTAATCCTTGAAAGGGTTCCTCTCATAAGTCAAGAACAATGCGTTGTTTGATAAAGGACTCATGGCTAAACCGATTTGTTTGAGATAGAAAAGATATTGTAAAGCAGGTACTTTTCTCAACAGAATACCATGCGAGATCGAGTGAGCAGTCAAGAATGCTGATGATAAGTGATCTGGGTCACCTGCTTCTCCACAATGAGGTCGAAGAACGAATGTATCTGGCAATTATCGTTCAGCTCACATTGCCCGAGTGATCAAGTTAAACGGTGAACTTACTGAAACCTCTTGACCTTCTCCAAGCATTTAAAGATGCCATATTAGCATACATGTAGTAAATCCTGCGCAATACAACTAGTTAGCTGAATTCTTCCTTTTCGGATTCAGGCAGCTCACCAGTAACTGTAAGGAGGACTTTGATTGGTATCCCACATCTTGGCAGTTGGGAATTTCCTGTAAAGTCTTCTTTCAGGTTTCGATTCGTCATCTACGCTATCGAATCCAACAACCCGTTGGAGGAAGATGTGTAGTTCTGGATGCGAAGAAGGGTCTTTGGTAACCTCGAATAATGGTTGGAAGACGTCTGTTTAAGAGAATCATAAGTAAGCTTTATACACTTCCTAACAGGGTTAATTGCTCACTCCTGACTACATCCTCAAAGTTGTTCACTAAACCTGAACCTTTGTATACCTCGTATAAACGTGGCACTTGAATTAACCATCGAACATTGTGAGAAACGAGTTTGTTGTTGACAACCCATTTAGCTAGTTTGTCCCATTCATTCACATTTCTAGGACGTCACGAAAAAAGAGGTAAGCATTTTTAGGCAAGCGGTTGGTAGAAAATATAAACTCACCTTCCATAAATAGACAATCTCCATTCCGATACTTGATATTTACTTTGTTCAAGATCGGCAATCAATTCTATTGACGTTGTTAGATCAGCTTTGTATCTACAGTCAAATGATAGCTAACTTACCTTGAGTCAGTTCTGCAAGATATTTCCCTTTCAACAGGTTATCAGTCTTCAAGAAAATCTCTCTCAAACGTGAAGAGCCAGTTGGGTTGTATCGGTCGTTGAATCGATCAAATCGGTGGAATTCCTGGTCAGGATAAGATGTTAGTTTCCGGCGTTTCCAATCAGTCGACAAATGCTTACCTGATGAGCATGCATATCGAGAGTATCGATAGAAAGATCATATGCAGTCAAATTGAGTGATTCAAACACTTCTTTCAAAGTAAGATCTTTACCATCTCGATGGATGACAATTTCCTATATGACTATGTCAGCTACCCGATGAGGTACACTCTAGTCATACAGCTTGCCTTACATTAGGATTTCTTTTCAATTTAGACTTGATGAATCGCAATAAATGTTTTTGATTCATACTTGCAGAATGATGGATGTGAGTATCAACTTTTCTGACGTTATAAAAATCTCTACAAAATAGAAACGCCGAGTTAGCTACCGAAATTGTTTTCTAGAATGTCAAGCTGAGCCGGCTTACCTATGAGGAACAGCTTTCATATCTGCTAACTCTTGGTATTCATTTAACAAGCAATATAAACTCCATTTACTAGATAAATACTTTAATCTTCTAAAAGCGAAAGATTTTGCCGGACCATCTGAACATACGCCTAACAAGTAATCTAAATCTGTGAAGTATTCTTTCAAGTTTGGCACTCTTGATAATGGAGTTTTGCCTTTAATATCGAATTCTACTTTTGGCTTATTATTGTTATTTTCCGATACTTCAGGTCGATCTTCAAGGTAAACAGTGAAAACACCTTCATCGTTAAGATGGAAGACATGTTGTTTATCTTCTTCTTGAATTACACAATCTTCAACTTTGAATGATTGAGGTTGTTGTGAAGAAGATGCAGCTGTATCTTGAGTTGTCCCATCAGATGATGTTGGTTCAGGCATTACACCTTCATTGGAAGGTTTCCACCTCCAATGTGGTGGTGGAGGTGGGGGATAGATATTCCAAGTTGGCAATTCATCATTTTCAGCTGCCGATGAACCTTCACAAGTATCCTGTTGGACCTCAGCTTTAAGTCCCATTACATCACCTGATGATTTAGGTGTAAATCCATGGAATGTACCATCGTGATCTTTAGGATTATCACCGAGTCTTTGGTTTGAAAGTTCGAGGTATTTGTCACGTAAATCGAGACATCGAGCGAAGGAAGCACTGTAAACTGTTTATTAGCTTACACCTACTTAGTTACACTGATAGTCCACCCATCAAGATACCTTGTTGACTTACTATAATTGTTCAAGCTCACTTCCGATGCCTTGTTCTGCGAAAGCAAGAATTTGCATTTGCATCAGTAATTCCTCCGGTTTCAAGTCCAATTCAGGCTTTTCTTCAACTGGAGTGGGAAGAGCAGAAGTAGCAGGGGTTTTGGATAAGGGGGAACGAATGCCGCTCAAAAATAGTTCGGGATTGGTAAGTACCATGATCAAGTATTGTTTTGCTTTGATAGTAGAAATGGGATATAGAAGGGGTTGTGATCGATAATTTGCGAAGAGTACAAGTGGGTAGATTTAGGTTGGGAAGGAAGGAAGTGGAAATTGAAGAGGAAGTGGAAAAGCTTCGAATGTCAAGGCAAGGACGGGTCGACTTTTATACCTCATTTCTCTCCAAGATGAATCGAGAACATCGGAAGATGAATTTCTAATGCTTGTTCTAGGGTGCCAGAAGACACGTTCTATCGTTCTTCTCCAAGCACAGCATAAACTATACCTCTCTACTGATACAACATAATTCGAGATCCTTTGTGAAATTCTTATCTCAAGGATTTCATTTAAATGGAGAGTTAAAACAGAAGAGCAGGAAAAGATAGCACGGTCGTTTAACCGGCATGTTCCGACAAGAGAGCAAATGAATGGATAACGACTTCGACAAAAGGAGATCAAGAAGTTTTGTTACGGCAGAGCGAGAACAATTGCGATTGAAGGAGATAATGACGAGTATTTGGCAAACATAAAGGGTGCGAAGCGAACGTGTGTCTTATCTGGACATGGAGGTAACGGGTGCAATCAACTCACCAGGTTGTGACTGGGAAGGTATGTTCATTGCGTCTGGTCTATCTTTTTTCCCGCCTATGTTCAAAGCACCCAGTAAAGCAGCATCCAATTCTCTTTCTCTAGCTTCTTCTTCTAAATCAAGTTCTTCCTGTTTATCTCTTTCTCTTCTATGTATAAGTGTAGGTGCAGGATCCAAATCACCATCTTCAGGTCCTGAGGGCGATAACATACTTGAACCATTCTCATAATGTTGACGTCCGAATCTCGATGAATAATCATTCTCTGGTTCACCTTCATCTTGACCTTGTTTTTCTTGATTACTTGGTGAGGATGATCTCATCGCCATACCTTGACCACCTTTTTCTAGATTTTTACCTTTTGTCCCTAAATCTATTTCACCAGGACTTGTAGATGGTATAGCTCTAGTTTGATTCAATGGAGAAGTCTGTAGATCTGATATAAACTGTCCAGGTGACATTCCTTGTCTATTATAACTTGTACTGAAATCTCCAACACCTGTACCGGTCTTACTGATTGATGAACCTGCTTCGGAAACAGAAGAAGGTGGAAGTCTAGGTAAATGATGTGATAACCATATTTCATCTTTTAAGTGTAATCTTCTCTCTTCATGATAATCAAAGGCAGGTGATGAGTGGACATGAGCATTATCCTCGAGGTCTTGGTGTTGGTGTGGATATCGTGCAGGAATAGGTAAAGGTGAAGGCGCAGATGAGTCTTCTCCAGATTGGAAATCTGGTTGATTAGGTGAACCTGTCATATCGCATAGACACTCAAAATGATTGACCAAGGCAAAGAGGACGGTCCAAAAGCTATGACTATGTGAGAGTGCAGTAAAAACAATACAAAGATGAATGTCAAAGGATAGCAAGAAATAGTTCTGGGATGTCTTGCAAAATGATGTCTGAAATATTTCAGTTGACCCGAGAACATGCACATGATGCAATAAGCGAGATTTCCTGATTAGATAGAACTTATCCATTGCCATCCACGTGTTACGCAATATCCTGATTCTAACAGGCATGCGATACTCGAGTACAATTTTTCATCAAAGTTTACGCTTACCTATCTGCAGTATTATCAACACGTGTACATCACCGAGGTATTTATTTTGGATGATCTTGGTGTGACGAAGTGGCGGTGCAACTGAAGAAAATGGAATATTGGAATTAAAAAAATGGAAGAATTTGGATTTTACCTGAGGTGACATGAGAAAATAAGGCTTTTGTCTTGTTGACGCGTTTAACGTTAGGTCAGTGAGTGTTTAGCTTTTATAGTACTAGTGTTGCCGTTTCATCTGGTGAACTGATACCTCATTACATATAGTTTGTTGAGGGTCTGAATTTATGACCCTAGATGCTTATTTTTTTTTTCATTTGATTCGTGATTTGTTTACCAAAAATATCCCGTGCTTTCTTTTTGGCTTCATCCGCTTGCTTGCTTTCGTGTCCTTTCGTCTTCTGAATCTTTCGAAATCCTCCTTATTCACCCTAAAAGCGCAGTTATTAGTAGTGGGGGAACACCTCATCTTCATTTCTATTTTAAAAGTCATCTAACTATTCATTTCTCCATTACAACTTTCAAAGACCGAGTGGTAAGATTATTTTGTTATTCCAGCAATAAGTTCTTTTGCTAGTTTTTTCATTTCATCTTTATCTCTTACCTTACTTTGACATCGCCTCTTTTCTTTTTTTTTCGCCTTGAGCGCTCTATATAGTCCTCATCAAGAGTTGACTCATCAATACGATCTTTATCTTACATCAATTGCCTCTTACTCTTTCGTTTTCTCACAGACTCAATCTACAATCTAACGAAGTCAACGCGAAATTAATAATACATTTCAGCAAACCTTCTCTTATTCAGTTATACGACATAATTCTACACATTCTTTTCTATCATATAAAAACAGTACAACCTTTCTTTCAGTATTCAACCCAATCTAGGACATTCCAACGCAATGTCTCATCAATATCAGCAAGCGAATTATTCCGATAATAATGGAGGAGGATATGGTAACTCTTATGGAAACAATTACGGTGGCGGATACAGCGATGAACCTCAAGGTGGTAATTATGGTGGTGGAAACTGTGAGTGCTAAAGAGTTTCGCCTTTATTATTCTTGGCGAAGGGCAGTGCTGATTTCTTCCGTTTCAACTTGATGCTCTTTCCCGTCTTCGATAAATTGGCAAAATTTTGGCATATTCATTCCTTTCTACATCATCTTACCCTAAAAATCACGATCTCGACTGCAAAAAACATCACAATTGTTCTGTGAAACTTCCTTTGTTTACATCCATTTTCCTTTGGTTTATAATTTCACCTATATCTACATGTCCCTACTGGCAACATGGCTTCACTTATAAACCAAAACACCTGTACATATATCCTCCTTAATTCGTTCAATGTCTCAATCGAAATTATATCCTGAAGCCTACCCAATGTCATCCGGAAATCCCAATGCAGCATACAGTAGTGATGGTGGTGCAGGATACGCAACCAAGAAGAAGAGGAACAAGTGGCTTTGGATCGGTATTCCAGTCGCTTTAATAGTCATCATCCTTGCCGCTGTTCTCGGTGGTGTCTTGGGTTCTCGAAAGAGCAATGATAATTCGTCTTCATCTTCTTCATCAAACAAGGGCCAGAGTGGTACAAACGCCAACACTGGTGTTCCATCCGGTGTCACCAGTGTCAATAGCGCTGCTGCTACAGCCACTGGTGCTAATGGTGAAAGATATCTCGCTATTGCCACCGACGGTTATATGCTTCCCGTTTACGCTACCGGTGTAAGTGGTACTAGATTGATAAATCATGTCCAGATTTAAGCTGATATTTTTTCCTAGACTGCTACTGCTGGTTACGCGGCTCCTACTGTTGACTCTAAAGGCGCCTGGCCAACTGATCCTGTCAAACCCTCCAACGATTCTATCCGACCTAATCCTCGTCTCGCTCCTGCTTACAAGTGGGAAGCTCTGACATCCGGTGGTCTCATTGCCAACAACTTATACTTCAAACAATGGAATGCTACTATCGTTGGAAATGCTAGTTCGACCCTCAATGACGACCCAACTCCTTACACCGAAGATGGTGGTCTTACTGGTTCAGGTGTACTCGATGTCGCTCGTGAAATAAAACTCAAGGTCAAGAATTGGGCTTACGCTTACAAAGTTACCAACGATACCAAATACGCCGATCGAGTATGGCTTGAACTTAGAACCGCTGCCGGTAATAATACCGATGTCAAATTCGGAGCTGACGACGGAACAAGATGGAACCCAGCTCATTTCTTGGATGTTGGGGAATTCTGCGCCGCTTTCGCTATTGGATACGATTGGCTTTACGATTTCTGGACCGACGAACAAAAGGATGCTATCATGTGGTCTATCCTTAACTTAGGTCTCAGACTTGGTCATGACGCTCTTTCAGGTGCTTCATCTGCCTCTGGCTACAATTGGTGGGCAGGCAGTGCTACGGGCAATTCCCAAGTCAACGGTAACTGGAACTGTGTCATCAACGGTGGTCTTACTCAAGCCGCTATCGCCATAATGGATAGAGATCCTACCCAACTTGCAGCACAAACCCTCGCTCTTACCGTTCCTGATGCCTACAACAATTGTTTCCAAGGTCCTGATGCTGATGGTACCTGGGCTGAAACCGCCAATTATTGGTATTTCGGTACTACCGGAGCCGCAGAAATGGTCAACGCCTTGATTTCCGCCTACGGTGATGACAGAGGTCTCGCCGAATCCAACCCTGGTTTCAATCTTACTTCAGTTTACCATATGTACGTTCAAGGTATGACCAGTTTATTCAACTACGGAGATCACGGACCCAACAAATATTCGGCTACTGCCAATTCACTCCTCCTTTGGGCCAATGTGTTTGATCAACCTCGATACGCTCTTTACCAACGAGATCACTATGATGCTTCCGAACCTTGGTCAATGTTCTGGTACGATCCCGCTACAACCGGTACATGGTGGGACGGATTAGCACTTGATAAACACTTCGATGTACAAGAAAACCAATGGGCTACTGGGCGATCATCATGGTCTGACAACGATGGTACATACTGGGCAATGAGAGCTGCTAAAGCTACTGGACATCAAACCCACGGTGATTTAGATGTTGGAGATTTCGTTTTAGATGCTATGGGTCAAAGATGGGCTGGTGAATTAGGTTCAGGGCAATACTTATCTGATGGTTATTTCTCCAGTGAAGCTCAAGATTCACAAAGATGGTTATACTACAGAAAGAGAACTGAAGGCCAAAACACCTTATTGATCAACAACGAAAATCAAAATGTCGGTACTGCACCAACAGGAAACTTTGGTTCATCTGGTACAGCTCAAGGTGCTGCTCCATCTCTTAACGTAACTACTGATGACACTGCATTCTTCTGGACTGATATGACATCTGCCTACAACGGGTGAGTTTCATCTGCCTACAACGGGTGAAATATACGACCACTTAGCGAGATATATACTGATATTTTACATTCAATGCAGAACTGGCGGTGTCAAACGAGGTATTCGATTCCTTAACGGTAGAAAACAAATCTTATTACAAGACGATGTTACAACTTCACCATCGCTCCAATGGAGAATGCACACCAACGCAACTGTTGAAACCAATCAAGCTACTGCAACATTGAAATTAGGTGGTGAAACTTTAGTAGCTTCAATCGTACAAGGTCCATCAGGTGCATCATTCTCTACAGCTTCACCAACTAGATTATCTTCGGATCCAGCATTACCAACTGGTGCTGAAGATGCTGATCAATCAAATGACGGTGTAACTGTTTTAACTGTTGATGTAACAGATGGTGGTTCATTCAGTTTACAAGTTTTATTCACACCACAATGGGGTAATGGATTCAGTGCACTCAGTACCGTACCAAATGTCGCTCTTGATAGTTGGAGTTTAACAAGTCATAATTAGGAAGAGGAACTCACGACAAAAAGAAAATCACATTCAAAAATAGCTTAAAGTAATGGATACTTGAACGATTATGATTATTATATGTACGAAACAAATCTTGTTGATATGAACAACCACAGAGATTTTCACTCCTTTCCGTTCTGATGCTTCCCCTTGAATACCAAATCTCCATATACATTTACAATCACATTCTTTTACGATAGTTCAACTCTTTGATAGTTTACCAAGCTCATTTTTAATTCCTTATGAACACACCCATGGACGGTATGAATATACATGAAATTTTCGCTATGCAATTTTTATACTTTGATGAATTTGTTTGCACATGAACATATGAACGTTTGATTTTGTCAAAAACATAACGGTATGTTTTCGAAATATCCGGTTTAGATAAACAAAGTAGATAACCGGATCAAAATCAATAACACTCCACTCCTCACCACATAAAAAAGTTCAAAAAACGTTGTGTTTGCGTTGTATTTTACATTTTGTCTGTTTCATTCGTAGTACACTTTATCGCAGACTACGGATTCGTTTGCTTGGAATCGGCTGGAAGAATTCATATGAGTGCTTTATCGGTATAAATCTGAAAGATGAGATGTGGTTTCAATCTTAATAGTTCAGCTTAGATTGGATTCACTTCAAGGATCAAGATATCTAAAAAAAACCATTGGATCCTTTTCACATAAACTATTCTTACTATGATTGTATTAACATTTATAAGTGATAGTGACCTCTTATACTAGAGAATAAAGATATGCCTAGGAAATCATATAATCAGCATTTGGCTGAAAAAGCAGCTGTTAAAGATTTATTACATAGACGAAATGGAAGTTTAGTTGAGTGAGTTTTACTAATTTACCTTTCTTTCTTTCTTTTCTGTATAACCGTAATGATGATAAACAGCTGACAAATCTATGCCATCCATATGCTTAAAGGAGTGAAACCGACGCAGAATCATTATTCTCTTCAACAACGTATCAATCGCAATCGCAAAATTCATCTTCTTCACCTTATTTATCTCTATCACCTGATAATTCCAATTCATCATTTCATCATCAACATCATTCATATCCAACAACAAGAAGAACAATCTCTTCAACTTCATATACTTCGTCATCATTATCAAATTCCAATTCATTTAATCGAAGTTTCAATGTGAAAAATAGAGATCGATCAATCTCACCTTCACGTTCTTCAAAAAATCGATATCAGGGTGTGAATGCAACTGAGGAACCTACTTTTAGCTCTCTCCCCCCCGAACAAGATGTACACTCTGATTTCAATTCAGACAACCAGTCTACAAACAGACATAAATACGATCAAGATACAGCACGTCCATTTAATAAAAAGCGATCTCAATTAACCGTTCCAACAAATCCAACTAAAACAAGGAGGAAAACAGATAAAGAATCATATGAACGAATCCTCAGGAGAGAGAAACGTGAAGCTAAAAAACAGCACAAATCTACACTTTATTCAAATTCATTCGATTCACCATTAAGAAAGGTAATTAGGTATCTAAACAAAATTGGTCTACATGATTACCTTTTACCTATTAGTTTGGTTTTTGCTTTTTTGATAAAAGTCTCATTACTTCTTCTTCTGGAACCCAATCCGTCCCAAGATACCTATAAAGCTAGATATGATATTAGACGTATCGGCTGGCGGAGAATTGTGGAAGAAATAATGTGGATCACTGTAGTTCGCGACTGGACACAGAAAGAATGTGAGAAAGGTGGAAGAAGTACTAGGTCACATGTAAGTCCCAGATCACATTTACGAAATTTGTACTTGTTTCCTACCCTCTTTTAGCTTTTATAAGTAGCGGCATAGTAAGGAGCTCAATATCATTATTTTAAAATAGGTTATTGCCATCCTTACCATCTTGTTATCTCCTATATCTTTGTTTTCCAAGTAAGCTCAAAATCGTATCTCATGCCATCAGAGATCCGTTATAACCAACATCACATTTCCTTTAGACGATTTGTCCTACCTATGTCCATGACACTCCGACCAATTGCTCTTCTATCATCAAATCAAAATATGACCTCAGTATTCTACCTAGCTCTCAGTCTCACTATCAGCCATAGTCACTGGATATGGGCTGTAAGTATTGGGTTATACGTCCTAGGTAGAGGTTTATGGATTGGCGGCTCAAAGGGGTAAGCTCGATATTTGACTAAACGGTCAAAGGTACAGCTAACATTCACCCTCAATTTGACTCCGAAAGCTCGACATATCTTGTCTTGTCCAGTCTTGTGGGGGTAGCTGCATTGACCAGCAGAGAAGTTATGTGCTACAGTAAAGTAGATTCCGTTGTGAGGGGTATTCAGCATCTCCCCTTCTTGCAGCTTTATGCCTCACTATTTTGGCAGCAAATGAACGCTTATTGTCAAGCAACCTTTTCACTACCCTCCATGTTAAGCTTGTTTAACAGTCTCAAGTCAAGCAAGGTGAGTATACGTATTTGTCAGTCTCACCGCACAGTATGATGAATATTTTTACCCCTGACAGATACGGGTCGCTATAGCATCATTGTCCATGATTCCACCAATTTCAATCTTACTATACTCGAATATATCCTTACGTCCTGGTAACGTTGACCGACCTTCGCCAACGTTGTCGCTACTCACATTGATGCTATTCATCATATCGATACCGGTTTATCTCTTTACTGCAGATGGTCATAACGTTATATTACCGCTCATGCCAATCACACTGCTTATGTCACTTCGAGGAAGTGCATCGAAAGGTGGCGACTTGGGAGGTGGTGTAGAAGATGAGACTTGGAGACTTGGTGTTGGTTTGAATGCTCTTTCCTTAATCAGGTGAATCATTATTCGCTGCATTTGAGACAGATGTGGGTAACTGAACAGCATATTTTTTTAGCTTGATGCATGATGAAGCCAATGCCAAGGAAATCGCTCTTTTCGTATTGATGACCGCCCTATGGATCACCGCTATTGGAGCTTCTCCATTCATAACATTATTAGTTGTGATTCGACAAACATGTATCGTGAGTTATCCCTCTTCTGCGACGTTTCTCCCAGAGGACTTGCTCAATGCGCCATGATTTCTTGCTTTTCAGATGGCGATACCTAACGGTATGATGTTCAACTATATAATACCGACAGAAACCATAGTTGTCAAATGTATCTTTGCTGCTGCATGGTTTTGGGGAATGAAGAAATTGATTGAAAGTGCTTGGGCTATAGGAGGGCTTAGTGGGAGCAGCAAGCGGAATGGCAGGAAGGATGGTAAAGAAGGGAAAGAGAAATTGATATGAAATAAATGTAAGAACACTGTAATATATCTAAGCTGTTATATATACTAAGTATGGGTGCATGTAACAAGAAGATCATTTAGCGTTGGAGGGTAGCAAAATAACCGTTCTTTAAGCTAGGTAGCTGGTGCGAAGACTTAATATGATGTTTGCTCGTACTATCAACCGTCTACGTTTCGCTAGTACAAGTTGTCGAGCAAGCAAAAACCTTTCGATGTATTCAGCTCAGTTACGGTTATAGTTACCCAGTTACAAGTTACGATGATCAACACGTGAAAAGATTTTCGTCATGCTGAATCAAAACGTTCCTCTCGGACGAACCGTACATTTGGGTTGTAGAGCTTGTAGGGATAGGGTTCCCAAGCCGAGCATAACGCGTTCCGCTTGAACGATCTGTTTGATTAGATGTCATAGCAAGCCAAGCTCGCTACATAAGCGACCTCACTTCTGAATGGTCATCTCTGATGCATGATAATATCGCAGTTTCGGCAATATGAAGGGATCCAGGACGTTTTAGTTTTTCTCACGAGTCTTTACCTTATCAGGATCTTGTCATATAAAGGGCTATGCAAAGATAAATGAAAAGCGCACCTTTTACTGTATACAATCAACCCTTTTATGTAAAACTCCGTCTATGGCGTAAAGATAGAAACGTGCTAAAATTGACGAAATTACCTAATTTTGTTTATCTGACAAGGAAGAGACATCTTGGTTAAGATCTGTTCAATTTGATGGTCTAGATAAAACACTCTCGTAAGTGGTTATACCGATCTACAGATGAGAGACATGAGACCTTCTGATCCATGATCAAAAGCTATCAGAGAGTTGAGGACATGCATATACAGAAATTTAGCTCTTCAAGGTGATGGATGCAGCATGTGTGCGCATTGACTTGAATGAAGTTCGGACGCAAATGATTCCCACCAGCGTCATGTCATCAAAATTAAGGAACTCGCGGACAAAGCTGTTTGTAGGCGTTTTTTCTTTTGTCGCTTGGAACAGTTGTAAGGGCAAAGAGAAACGAGAGAAAAAAGGGGAGAAAATAGATAATCATATCAGGGATTAACTTTTTTAGCAGTAGAAATCAAGCATCTAAGCATTGACCTGTACTCGTACTGCTCTTCTGTTAAGGTAAGATATCATATGGGAAAAGGTGTTAAGCTTTAGACTAAGAGAGAGATAGATTAAGGGCAAGAACCGGATAATAAAAGATTGCCCTGTTTACCTTTTTTTACGCTATAACGCTAACAATACGATGATAACACGGGTTCGGTCGTTGTAGTGGAACGCAGGAGCATCGGTGGTTGTGGTGCTTCTACCTTAAAAAGGTGCATACAAGCTACTCGTACTGTATGCTAATCAAGTATTTAGTAGAACAAAAGCACTTTATCTGAAACATACCAATCAATCCGATACTTACTCAAAGTACTGTACTTGACATTTTACTCAGGTGCTTTACCTTGTCCCATATATCTTATTTGCTGTAACGGCCCGCTCGTTGACCAACACACCCGAAATACCCATTTTCACAAATACACCTTCAATACTTGCTTTTTAGCTATCTATCCGTTCTAGTCGACATACACGAACTCGACATCATCCTCTTCTTTCTCCAAGTCATCATTAAACCTCTCGTTGACGGTGTTGCAAGGTGAAGCAGTAGGAAGGATCCACCTTCTCGGACTTTTACGGACCACCATCTCTCCCATCACGAAGTAAGCTTTCAGTTGGGATACATCTGTCTTTCGGCTTCCGGCCTCACACAACAAACACAATTGCTTTGTATTCTCAACATAGCTAAAAAAATCCGCATTCAAGCAATCCGCACGGTCCTTCCATTATACCAATTTTCAGCTAAATCAGCTCCTCTCCCCCTCCTTTCACCAAATATTGAAGTCAGCTCTCCCTTATCTCAGACACTATTGGCTTCTTATACGTTTCAACATACCTTGCACTTAACGTCATCCTGCATCAAATCTTCAATAATAGTACCTAGTGCCAAATAATTCTATCGTTGAAACCAATAATCGAAATATACACGGCTTTTTGATAGATCTCGACGTGTTGTCATTTTTGATATCTATTAAATTTAGTATTAAAAAATATCAAGTACGGTATTTTCAGTTGTAAGGTGGGAAAAGGGAAAGAAAAGGAATTATCGTTAATCAAAGTGAGTATCCAAAAAGCTATATAGCAAATCTTCGTCATCAGTTTTATATATATGTGTGTATACGAGAAAACCCGAATCATATGGTGTCGATTTAGATAAGAACCGGATTAAGAGAAGGAACGGAACAACTTTAATTTATCACTTTGACTAGTTTGGAAAATTGGTAACAACTGGTAAAGCATCATCTGTTTCATTCAATTACAACCTAAATTTTCAATTCAATGGATATTCATATCGTTATCGCGTCTACGTGCTGCGTGAATTGGTATCCTCAGGCTGCACATCCTACGTCCCATTTATCCTGTCTTCGCTATCATTGTTGTGCTCGTCGCCAAATCCTATGCGCCGTGATAGCTGCTTGTTGATTGTTTGACTGGAATCAACCAATATGCCGATAGATTTAGCTGACATCAATCATGTCTTAACAGCGTCTCCATCATTGTGTCCATTTGACGATTCGGACACTGAACAGGAATTCATTCGTCATCGTGATAATAATTCCTTTCAAGATATAAACTCTTCACCATCAACTGTACACTTATTATCATCTCCCGTCATTCCATCTCAATTCTTACAACCAACACCACAAATAAGTGGTCATAAACGTCCATACGACGAAATGGAATTGTCACAGTCACGTGCGAATGCACATTCGCCAATATTGGCGACTGAAGGTAGTACTTCATTTCAAGCACATACATTAGCATTATTATCATTAATTTCACAACATCCTTCACCAGCATTTCCATTTCCAACAAATGGTCAATCTCAAGACTCTTCAAAAGGTCATTTAACTTTGTCAACTTTTCCTGGAAAGAAAACTCCAGCAGAAGAATCTATTGAGAGAGCTATTATAGCCTTAGGTGAAAGAGTTTGGGCAACAGAAAGAAATCAAGGTGTAGTTCATCAAACTGTTAAATTACCTCCTGGTCAACATCAAGCTTCCGAATTGTTAACTCCAGAATGGACTCCACCTATCGCTTCTAATGTCATTCCTCCTTTCGGTCAATCTACTCAACAACATCAACCACCCCAACCACCACCACCTCAAACACACACACCAGTTTGTCCAACTTGTACAAGACCTTTTGGTTTAACATCGGTATCTGAAAACTCTACTTTGCCTCAACAATCACAATCGGTTTATGCTTCACATCCATTATCTGTTTCTTTATCTACACCTGATGCTCAAATGAGACAATTACCTTCTGCACAACAATTTGGTTATAACCCACATTCAATCTTGACGACACCTTCTGGACAATCTGTTTTAACTGGTGGACCTGGTTCTGCTTCATGGTCAGTTGGTGATTCTGGTATGTCAGCTGAAAAAGAATTAGAATTATTAAAAGCTCAAGTTCAAGATATTGCAAGAGTTTGTAAAGCTGTTGCAACTGGTGATTTAACTCAAAAAATTATTGTTCCTGTTGAAGGTCAAGCTATGACTGAGTTGAAAAATATCATAAATGCGATGGTAGATAGATTACAAACTTTTGCTGTAGAAGTTGAAAGAGTTTCTTTGGAAGTCGGTACTCAAGGTAAATTAGGTGGTCAAGCTGTTGTAGAAGGTGTTGAAGGTACATGGAGAGAATTAACTGCTGTCGTAAATAAACTTGCTGCCAATTTAACTAATCAAGTAAGAAGTATTGCAAAAGTAACTAAAGTGAGTCGGAAAAATTCTCTTCAGCTGGAATGAATTTGGAAAACTGACATGATGTACGCCTTCTTTAGGCTGTCGCTAAAGGTGATTTGAGTGAAACTATCGATGTTGAAGCTTCAGGTGAAATTGCAGAATTGAAAACAACGGTTAATGGTATGGTTATGTCTCTTCGTACACTGGCAGATGAAGTTTCTAGAGTATCTCTGGAAGTAGGTTCTCAAGGTAAATTAGGTGGTCAAGCATATGTTCCTGATGTTGAAGGTGTTTGGAAAGATCTTACGGTTAATGTGAGTTGTCAAAAACTTAGATACTTCTTTGGGTCTACGTGAACTAACGTTTCTAACGTTTAAAAACAGGTGAATCGAATGTGTGAAAGTTTAACAACTCAAGTGCGATCTATTGGTAGTGTCACTACTGCTGTAGCAAAGGGTGATCTTAGTAAAATGATTGAGATAGAAGCTGAAGGTGAAATGGCTGTACTGAAGAATGTAAGCTTGCACAGGTACCCTGCAGGCAAAGTAATGTTAGCTAATTTGTTATACTTAGACCGTCAATTCGATGATAATGCAACTGACCATATTCGCCAACGAAGTGACCCGAGTGGCTTTAGAAGTAGGAACTCATGGTACTCTAGGTGGACAAGCTGTTGTACCCGGTGTAGAAGGTGTATGGGATGATTTGACAACCAATGTAAACGTAAGTCTCAGCTTATTCATTACGAAGAACGCAAAACGTAAACTAAGCTGACATGCCGGACTTCGTATAGAAAATGGCCAGAAACTTGACGGACCAAGTGCGAGAAATCGCAGAAGTCACTAAATCGGTCGCTCGTGGTGATCTTACCAAGACCGTTAACGCAGATGTGCAGGGAGAGATCTTAGAGCTTAAGATCACTGTAAACGATATGGTAAGTCGCATTTAACTGTACTGTGGGTATGCCAAACTAATTCTGCTGATTTGTCTAGGTTGCCCAACTTACTGTATTCGCTGCTGAAGTAACTCGTGTATCTCTTGAAGTCGGAACTGAAGGAAAACTTGGTGGACAAGCTGATGTTCCCAATGTAGAAGGAACCTGGAAGGTCTTAACGGACAATGTCAATCTGATGGCTTTGAACCTTACAACGCAAGTGCGATCAGTAGCAGAAGTTACGACAGCTGTAGCTGCAGGTGATTTAAGTAAAAAAATTGCTGTAGATGCATTTGGAGAAATTTTAGAACTGAAAAATACTGTAAATAATATGGTTGAATCATTGAGAAGTTTCTCATCTGAAGTAACGCGTGTAGCTAGAGAAGTAGGTACCGATGGTAGATTAGGTGGTCAAGCTAGAGTACCTGGTGTAGCTGGTACATGGAAAGATCTAACAGATTGTGTAAATATTATGGCTGCAAACTTAACCGAACAAGTACGAACTATTGCTCATGCTACTGTAAGTTCTTTCATCTGCGCTTGATCACAAACAGTCAAATGCTAATTAGTAATCGATTGTATGATAGACCGCAGTAGCAAGAGGTGATCTTACACAAAAAGTAGTCGGTGTCAAGGTATCAGGAGAAATCTTGGACTTAGTCAATACTATCAACAATATGATTGACCAACTTGCTATTTTCGCTGCTGAAGTCACAAGAGTAGCTAGAGAAGTAGGAACAGAAGGTAAATTAGGTGTACAAGCTGAAGTCGAGAATATAGAAGGAACATGGCAAGAAATTACGTGAGCTATATCGTTGTGTTTTCATCAAAAATCATGCGAAGCTGACGAATATTAATTGAATAGATCTAATGTAAATACTATGGCTTCCAATTTGACTTCACAAGTACGAGCTTTTGCACAAATTTCAGCAGCTGCTACAGATGGGGATTTCACAAGATTCATTACAGTTGAAGCTTCAGGTGAAATGGATAGTTTAAAAACTAAAATCAATCAAATGGTATATAATTTAAGAGAATCTATTGAGAAGAATACAAAAGCTAGACAAGAAGCTGAAATGGCGAATAGATCAAAATCTGAATTCTTAGCTAATATGTCACACGAAATTAGAACGCCAATGAACGGTATTATCGGTATGACTGTTTTAACATTAGAAAGTGAATTAACAAGACAACAAAGAGAAAATTTAATGATTGTTTCGAGTTTGGCTGGTTCACTGTTGACGATTATCGATGATATTTTGGATATCTCCAAGAGTAAGTCACTAGAACAAGTTGGTGTGAATTTGAGCTGATGTTCCTTTGCAGTCGAGGCCGGTCGAATGACAATGGAACAAATACCTTTCTCACTCCGTCTTGCTGTGTTCAGTGTATTGAAGACATTGTGTGTCAAAGCTTCTCAAAATAAACTCGATCTGATTTTCGACATTGATCCAACAATTCCTGATCAACTCATTGGTGATCCACTCCGACTTCGACAGGTCATAACCAATTTGATTGGTAATGCAGTCAAATTTACTACAAAAGGTCAAGTGGCATTGTCATGTAGAGTCAAGGGATATGTAAATAATGCGGTTGGGTTAGAATTTTGTGTAGCTGATACAGGTATAGGAATTAAACAAGATAAATTAGATGTTATTTTCGATACATTTGCCCAAGCTGATGGATCTACAACAAGAAAATATGGTGGTACGGGATTAGGATTAACAATATCGAAGAGATTAGTTAATTTAATGTCAGGTGATTTATGGGTTGAATCTGAATATGGTGCGGGTTCAAGATTTTATTTCACAACTGTTGCTGAAATGACTTCAACACCAAGAGAACAAATTATTGAAAGATTAGGTCCTTGGGCAGGTAGAAATATCTTATTTATTGATACTTTAGGTGACGAAACTGGTATAGCTACTATGTTGGCTGAATTAGGTTTAAAACCAATTGTAATTCATGCTGTATCGGAAGTTTATAACTTACCTCAACAAGGTTTAACTATGTTCGATACCATGATTGTTGATTCTTTGAAAGCTGTGAGTAACCGTTTAATTTTTGCCCAACATTTTTGGAAATTCCAGCTAACGAAGAAATTTCACAGGCTGGAGAATTGAGAGGTATTGAATACTTGAGGTACATTCCGATCGTACTCCTCGCTCCTGTAAGTCCGATCCAAAAAAGTCGTCAAAACGACTCCCGCTAATCACGTCTAATTTAGTCCAATCGACCACCCGGACCTGAAAACCCATCATTCATAGATTTACCTGAACCTCGACGTAGATTATTAGCATTACCTTCTGCAGGAGATCAATCGTTATCACCAATACCAGTTAAAGATTGTTTAGAAATGGGTATAAATACATATTATACAACACCATTACATCTACAAGAACTATCAAATGCAATCGTACCTGCATTAGAATCACATCAAATGCAACCTGGTGATTCAGTCAAAGATACTGTATTAAGTATTCTATTAGCTGAAGATAATTTAGTCAATCAAAAATTAGCTGTGAAATTGTTAGAAGTTGCTGGACATAAAATGGAAGTTGCAGATAATGGTGAAATTGCTATAGAGAAATATAAAAGAAGACAATTGGCTAGAACTCCTTTCGATGTTATTTTGGTAAGTCCACCTTGGTTTTCGGAATCTCTTGATATGATCGATCGTTGCCGGAAGTTGAACTGATAAATTTGATTTGTTAGATGGATGTATCAATGCCTGTTATGGGAGGTATGGAAGCTACAGGTTTAATAAGAGAATTTGAAGCGAATGAAGGTGTACCTAGAACACCTATTATAGCATTGACAGCTCATGCAATGATTGGTGATAAAGAAAGATGTTTAGAAGCTGGAATGGATCATTATGTGCCTAAACCATGTAAGTTGGTGAACCTTCACAATAGTGATAATAGTAACGAACGATATTGACATCTGTTATATCTTCAAATAGTACGAAGAGGTGATTTGATAGCTGCTATAGCAAGGGTTCTAACAACCAATCCTGCACCAATGTCAACTCAAGGTGGTGTACCTTTACAAGAATCAAATCAAACTTATGATGTTGGATTAGCAACTGGACCAAGTGGTACATATAAATAGTTTAGGTTATACCTTTAATGTTGCTTTTTTCCCATTTCTTACATTCCCCTCCCGTATATACCCCCAAATTAGAGTTATACAAGTATGATTTAAAAGAAATATAGAAACACGATAAAACTTCTTACATAGATCAAACTTTAGAATATATATACACATTCATACAAAAAAACCGATAGTATCAGTATCATCCTTGTAGCTTATTCATACATACGTTCGTCATTGGTTCGGTCAAAATTGGTTATTCTTTCATTTTTTGCTATTCAGATTATCGGGTATTCTTCTTTTTCTCTCTTTCTTGATCAAAATTTTTCTCTCTCTCACAAATCATAGGAAGTGTTATTGTGCATATGTATATTATATGAGATTACATCATTCTAGTTAGTTCATTTCATTATCCATTTAGGAGGATATACAAAACAGCAAAACAATAAGTTTAGAGAGATAGGATGTCTCAGAATCTGACTAAAAAGCGCCTGAAACGTGTATGAAATTACATAAAACATGTAAAAAGAGTAAACAACAATCCTCCGACACAGCACTGCACTTTGAGTCTTAATGAGTATTACGATTCTTCCAAGCTGTACGGGATCGAGATTACAAATTGCTTGTAATCGGATTAGCGGGAGAGTGATGAGACGTGAGTATAAATTAACCTTAGCTCTAGCTCCTTGATAAAATACTTGTAATACTTCGATAACCCTGATATGCGGTATGGGGAAATTAAACAAAAAGCTAAAGAGTTGTGACGCTATGCATGCATGCATGGTTTTTATTTTTACCCTAAAAATTCAGTAATTTATATTTTGAATGAGAAACCTTTAACAATTAGTTACGACCAGGCGGTGTTGTGCTTTGAAATTATCTACTATATCTCGTGGGATGAAAGAGATAGAGCTTTGACCACGACAATCTTTTCTTTTCGCTTTGTGTTTCTCATATCTATAGATCTTTGTTCACAATCATCCACTCCATATACCATAGCATAATACCATTTGACAATCCGCTATTTGTAAGAAGTGTAAGATCAAGGACGCGAATCCGACAGCAAGAATAATAGACCATCTTAAAGAAAGAGCACGCCTGGACAACGATTTCTTACGCGTAATTTACTGCACAAGTCTCCTCAATCATCAACATATAATATATAATATACATCAACCATAGTACATAAATATCTTTCAACCAGCACGAGATTATCCTCTCCTCCACGGAATCTCATAGAGTCCTTTCATAATGGCATCATTTCATCCGACACGTAGGGAGATAGTGTTAGTATCGATATTGTCAACATTGATGCTATTGTTAGTACAGTTTGACCTAAAAACACAACCATCAGAATCATCTTTATTAGGATTCAAAGTTGGTTTTAGTGGGAATAACGGTTGGGATAGTAATAGTAATCTTAGGAAACCAATATCGAGTGATTCTTTCGATGAAGATGATGAATCAAATCCACATGCTAAGACATCAAGAATCGCCGGAATGTCAGAAGCAAAGATAAAATGGGATGATGAAGGTAGTAGTACAATGACAAAAGTTTTAGGTCATGCTCCAGGTAAGTCTGATCTCAGATGTATTGATCGAAAACCTCAAGAAGGCCTGCTCCCTGTGATCGGCATCGCTAATACTCGATTTGAACTTGACCTCATAGGGTGGACGATATTTGACCAGATATATCTGTTTAACGGTACTTGGTATATAGTGACGGATAACCCATCAACCGTACCGCTTCTAAGGTTGATGGTTAGTACTGGTAACGAGATTTGGAATGACGAGGAATCGATAAAGGGAAGGTGAGTCGCATAATCTCTGTTTGATCTTTTTGGGTATCGTTGAAAGCTGATCTGTTTAAAAATAACAGAGAACCAACTGAAAAAGATATGAGAATTATATTTCCATCTGAAGCCAAAAGGTTATGGGGAAATTCAGCATCATTAGTTTCAGGATCCACTTTTTTAGTTAATGATCCTCCACAATTTTTAGACCATTATTATCATTTTGCAGCAGAATTATTAGTCGGATTATGGAGAACGTATTCATCATTAGATTTAAGTATAAATGCACAAGGTATAACGAAATTACCTAGTCCATCAAGAATGATTATGCCACATGTTCAAGCTGGAAAATGGAATGATTATGCGAAAATGAATAGTTTCTTATCAAGAGCCATTTTCCCTTCAATGTCATATGAATATTCGAATGACTTTTTAGATAGAACAGATACTTCAAGATCATTCATATTTGAAAGAGTTGTTTTCGCTGATAGAGCAGCAGCATTTAGAGGTCCAGAATTTGGAAAAACTTGGAGAACAGCTTCAGAAGCTGTTACTTTACCTGCATCAAAATATTGGTGGTCCCCAATAAGAAAAAATCTGATTGAGTTTGTTGGTGGTGGTGGTCATGCAGAATTAGAAGCGGGAGTAGCAGGAGACTTAGGCTTAGGTATTGGTTTAGACGCTGAACCTGATGTAGACTTAATTGCTTTAGAAGAAGAAGAAGGAGCTTTAGTCGAAGAGAAAGAAGAGTTATTAAAGAAATTGAAAAATGAAAAACAAGCTAAAATGGGTAAACCTGTTATAACTTATGTTAGTAGACAAGATTGGGGTAGAAGAATGTTAAAAAAGGAAGGCCATGAAAGTTTAGTCAAGGAATTGAAAGAACTGGAAAAAAAATATAATTGGGAGGTGAGTGATTGCTAATCTGGTTAAATCCGTATCAACCCTTAACCTACGATTCTTCGTATAAAAACGAAATGCTGTCCTGTATTTATGCGACCCCCTCGTATCTCCACTTATATCATGACTGACATCTGCATTTCATCAATTTACAGGTAAACATCGTATCAATGGATAAACTTTCACGTGATGAACAAATTCGATTATCAGCTAGAACAACAGTCATGATGGGTGTTCATGGAAATGGATTAACGCATTTATTATGGATGAACAATCAAAATCCAAGATCAACTGTGATAGAGTTCTTCTATCCAGGTGGTTTTGCAGAAGATTATGAATTTACATGTAGAGCTTTGGGTATGAGACATTATGGTATTTGGGATGATCAAGCTTTTACTGCTCCTGATACACCACAAGTAGCTTATCCAGAAGGTTTTCAAGGTAATGAAATTCCACTAAGTGAGTGATTATTCTCTATTTTCACATTTCCATACATTCATCTATCGAGATGTAGTTAAAGTCATCCGGCTGAATTATATTTTTTCTAATTACACTTCTAGACGGTAAAACTGTTGCAGACTTGATTGTTCAAAGATTATTAGTTGAAAAGCCTGAAAAATCACAATCACAGATACAACGTGAATTGACAGAATTGGAAAACCTCGATTAAAAAAGAAAACCATATTTAAAACCGCATGCTTCCTGCTCCATCACAACATACAGTCCAAAGTTTACAAACATCCTCCAGCACATTTCATTTCCTTGCAGCCTATCTTAGCATTACATACATATTCATTCGCATTCATTCACATAGATAAAAAGATCCTCTATTGTCAATTCTTCTATAGAAAGAAAGGCAAAACAAATTTTGTAGTCTTATAATTCATACCACATACACCATATATACCAGCCATGAATGCAATCACATGTCGGATATCTTCTCGCAATCATATTTGACTGCACTGTCAATTTGGGTAGACAGGGGTAAAGACGTGACTGAAATTTGAGCCTGATTTGATGTTTTTCTACGATAGTGATGCATGATTATTGTGGCTAAAAATACACTAACATCTTTTGATTCTTTTGGGTATATATGTATAACGTTATTTCTACTTAGATCAACACCGCACTTCTCTGTCTGTTCCAAAGGGAAATTCAACCAAATTATACTTTCTCCCTATCTCTTCCTTCGTAAAAACATGTGTGTTATTCAAATTTCGAAACCAAGCTTCAATTTTCGACTGTTCAAATCTCCACCTGTCATCTTTGGTTTGGTGTACTAGTCATCGCGTTGACTATGAGCCTTATTATAAGCAACTACAACTCTGCCGATTTGTTTGAAATACCATTCTCTAGCATTTTGTTCTGAAATAGGTAGGAATGGACCACCTCTTCCATCTCTATTCAATAAATTGATACCATTCGCTTCTAACGATAAACTTGCAAGGTCTTCAAAAGGCACTTGCCAAATTACTTTCAATCTTCGGAGTTGAACTTGAACAATTCGATTATTGGATAATATCGATACAGCATCGTCTCCTGGTAAATCGATATGAGCAACATAAGAATCATGGAAGAATGCTCCGGCATCTGTAAAGCGTATAATTGCGTCAGCGACTAGACATCAATTAAGGAGAAATCAATACTCACCAAGATCTTTCAGCCATGATTGACCTAAGGCTTCTCTAGCAGAGAACGGCTATAATCACAATATTATTAGTCAGTGTCTTTGGCGTACTTGACGCATGATGGCACGTACTCTCAAGACACCATCAGAAGATATGAATCTAGGTAATCTGACTCGATCAAGATCTGTTTGATCGAATACGGTCGTAGTGTTTCGTATACCTTCGGTGGAGGAAGATACGAAGTCCATAACTCCCACGACGGGTTTTGTAAACAATCTATAGAAAGTTGTGTCAGTTGTTCCTCTGAAATTAGACATTAGCCCGTCTGCTCAACTCACCCGACAAAACCTTTACCGATACCCTTAGTAAATCCGATTGCACCTTCCTTTTCCGCCCCTTCAATTGGTTTGGACTAACGATACACAACAGTCAGTTGCCAACGTTCCGTAATGATGAGTAACGTCTAATACAAGATAAACTCACTGCAACACCTTCGAAAGCACTAGTCACACTATCTGCAAACGCACTGGCACCGGCAGCGACACCGTATAAAGCATGTTTAGGTTTATTCCTTCTTCTAGTCATACGACGTTTAGTTTGATATTCCGCATCTAAAGTAGCAGCAGAAAGACCTTTTCCTATACTACCAGTGAATTTGGTCATACTATCTGAAATACCAAATACAGTCTTCTTTGCGAAACTTGTTGCACCCTATCACGTAGTAGATCAGCCTTTTGTCTTTAAAGTCAGTTTTCAGTTTGTATACAACTTACTCTAGCAATACCGAGACCGATATCTTTGTTACCATGCATGACAATACCTTGATATGGTTCATAAAATATATCAGAAAATCCTGAACTAATATTGTTGAACAACCCTACAGGATTACCTAAGAAATCGGCTGAACCGAGCACTCGGTAAATCTGGGATATGAACTGTTCTTGGTAATGCAATTGTACACGTTCTTGCAATGATGGGACACTCAATCTGACGTTTTCCAAGAACAGCGCTCGGAAGTTGAGTGGTGCTGCGTTGACGTTACCCAAAGCCATTGTCAAGGCGTTGATGGCATAGTAGAAAGGATTTCGTGTGGAAACCCTTTTAAGCTATTAGCAAAGCTTCTTATAGTATTCGTTGAAAAACTCACTTCTCATCCACATTGACTCGATCCGTTCTCATAAAGGACAGCTCTAGTGATACAGGTTGCAGCTGTAACGCCTCAAAGAAGACATCGGCTTGCGTCGATGAGATGTCTGGTTCTGGAATATCTTTAGGATGTTCAATGAGGACGCTATGAACGGATATTAGCTCGATACTTTCTACGCATTCGCGCAATGCTTACTCATGAGTCTCATCCTTCCATGCTGCATCTTTGAATTTGACGAAGTCTAACAAAGCAAACATAAAGTCCTCGTCCAGCTCCACCGTCATCGATTGTAGTAAGATTGTAGCGTATTTTACAAACACCACACCGTGTGCTATTGCAGGGATCAGTTAAACAAATTACATAAAGTAGCTGACGGGTTTCACTTACATTGATCTTTGAGCACAGCAACCGAGGCTTGAAGTGTAGGATGAGATTCTAACTCTTTCCCGTCTTTAGGTACGACTGTTGGATATAAGATGATAGGGAATAATCCACCAAATAGCTGGTTATCGATTTGAATCCATTTACAATCTACGAAAGCATCGTAATATTGAGGATAATCAGAGTAGCCCAATTTAAGTCCACGCACGGAGACGTATAGCAGTTCATCTGGTCGTTTCGTGATGACTGAAATACCTATACCTTCAAATTCGACTATCACGTTTAGAGTCGCCTTTTCGCTAACTGATACAGTCTCGTATGATCCCGCAGCTGACGATAATGTATCGGTACTATCGGTGCGTCGCATTGCTCCAGTGCTTCGTTTTGTAGGTTTGTACACACTTGTTTCCTCATTATAAGGGGACAAGATGAGCAGTTGGGAGCCACCATCAGCTTGGACATCGATGGACAACGCTGAAGAACGTTGTACATTGCCTGTGCGAGGCACTTTGATAGGCGGCTGAATACCAATAGCCATCATATCGATTGTATTGGCCAGAGGTATAGGTTCATTTTGACCATCATCAATCAGTAGCTTGATTCGTTTGTTTCTTGCTGTTGGCCAATCCCAAGCGTAGTCTTGTTCCGATTTAGCGGGTAAGAACCTGAGAGGTCGAGTATCTCGTGTACCGTCGTCATCCTGCACATGACATTCAGCTTTTTGCAAAGAACATATATCAGTGGGATGAGAGCTAACTCACCACTTGCTGGAACTTCAACGATAAACCAGTATCATTTCTCAGTCTGAGCGGCCATTGATCAATATCTCGAGAAACATAGATAAAGATACTGGAGCCTTCAAGGTGCGTGTCCACACGAAGAAGATAGGTTTTTTGTCCACGAGCAGTCTGTCGTTGCAAGGTGATGTGGGTTCGGCCGATATCTGCCATGTTGAAGGGCGCAGACCTGTAAAGGCATAAGCATAGTCGCAGCTGACTATCAACATGGATCAGAACTTACCATTTCAAATTAGGCTCATCAAACGCCATACTGAGTTGTGATGGCGCTTGGTGCTGTAATTCATGTATGGGAACTCTTTGGCCGGGTGCAATATCAATAACATTTTGTGTACTATGTTGTCTGATTTTGAGAGGATAGGCAAAGGTGTTTTTGATGAGGTAACGAGGAGCGATCGTTATGACCTTTGTCAATTTGTACTATCAAATCATCATTAGTCGCTATCCCACATCCCACTGGATACATCTATACCGTACTCACTTTGCCTATACCTTCCGTGTATGAGAGTCCTACATAATTATCACTTTCTCCCGATGCGCTAGTCATGACAATCTGCATATCGGCAGATACAGGCTCGAACGAAATAGGCTGAATGGGGCGTTAGCAAGATACATATAACTACGCATGGAAGCCAGCTCACCTGTGACCATTTGGATTCGTCAACTTTGAGATGCAATCTGTTCCGCTTATCCTCGTTAGGGAAGCCGAACACTATCGGAAAGTCAGCTTCAATGTTTAACAAGCTCGTATGATTTATATACTACTTACTAAACGGCGTGGGTGTTTCTCGATGATAATCATCTGAGTGATTTATGCATTCAGCGCGTCACCTCAACATATACTACCATTTCACTCACTAGCGAACAAATCCCTTCCGGCAATTGGTCGTTGTCCACCAGTCCAGGTTTTGGCAGCAAGATCGAAAGGTAAACCAGTCTTATTCACGAATATGAATGGACTGTAAACTTGTACCTTGAATGCTCCACCAGAGTTGGGGTAAGTGCTGAAAACCAGTCAACAATGTAGACTTTAAGCCGTTGACCTGTACTTACAAGTAATGTAGCTTCAACATCAATTTCAATCCTTGTTCATCAGCTAATTGGAAATGGTCTTCGATCGGTAATTCTACATCGTCCGTGTTAATTATAGCATAGTCACTCTGCTTAAGGTCTGTTGTAGAGATCGTTAGCTATGGCACCTTTGGGATATAATAGACTGAGGACCTACTGGTATCTTCCGGTGCAACACTGAGAAGAAGTAAATGACCAAGTTCAACGGTGTGGATCGGACTTGAGCCGCCTTTTACTAAGAAATTACTTGAACTGAGTCCAGTATTCTTATCATGTATTCTGAACTTGAGATCATAGGGCAAGAGATTCTCGAGCTCTACAGGTGCCCGAAGTGTTAGGCTCATACGAGGGTATATCCTGTTGGTTCCGTTATTAGTTAATAACTCTGGGGAAAACACGTAGTTGTGACTCACTTTGCAGCTGGATCTTTTGCATCGAAATTAGCTTGAGCTTGGAAGTAGAACGCCGGTTCTTTCGGAGTTTGATGTTTACAACTAATCGGTCGAATAGGCTTAGAAACAAGTTGTTTCCAATGTAGTGGCATGGACCAACTATAGTCAAAACCGAAGCCGCCTGTAAAAAAGATTATTATTGATCAGCTGAGCGATATCGCAACTTGATTGAGCTGACTTACGTAGTGGTCTCAACCTGAATCGTTTTTCGAAAGCGGCTTCTAATGGTAAAGGACATGATTCACCTGGTCCTATTTTCATAGCTCCTGATGACGCTTTACCATGAGAATCAACAACGATCATCTCGATAGGTAAGCTGGTTTGATTATCGATATTGAGAGTCGATCTGAATGTGATCACTTTGATGTTGTTTTCAAGCTTGATCTCACATGTAATTTGATGAGATACTCGGTCCAGTCGTGGTCGAAGTGTGAGGATATGATCTCCCTCTCTGTCAACTGAAATACCCCTTAATGCTTCCCAGGGGGTATCTTGAAGTTGAATGCCAAGAGCATTGTGTCTTACGGCCGAGACATTCTATAAAAGCAACTTTAGTATTCAAGCCCATGGGTTAAAACCGAAAGACTCACGTCTCGAGTATGTTTTCTATCCTCAAATCGCCAAGGTACATCTGCGCCATCATCAAGACGCTTGACACCCGTCACTTGCTTTTTAAGGTCTGCTTGTTCGGGCCAGAGGAGAATAGTAAGACCAGTTCTGTTTCTGATTCGGAATGGAGCATCGGTACCTCTACCTTCTTTGGCTCGATCTTTCTCCCTACTCCAGACAGTCATCGTTGTTATCGCTAATTCAATGAAAGCGGAACTCAAATTTAGTTCCAATCGTTCACTGGCACTTAGACGTATATTTAGTGGATTGTGACCGGGTCCAGCCGAAATCCGATTGACTCGTAAATCGAATTTCCAAGGATCCATCAAAGGCTCGAAATAAGAATTGGTTAGGTTGAAGTACCGAATTGAGGTGGTAACGGAAGTAGCCATTTTCAACTGCATACGTATTAGCTTAAATCACTGTAATAAATGAGCAGGTTTGACTTACATCGCCAGTCCAGTCGTTGACCATGACTTGGAACTCGTTTGTAGAGAGGTGAACCATAGGCATCTCCTGTAAATCACCAACAAGGACAAACTGGAATCCGTTGATACGGGCTTTAAGCTGAAAAGATGTATAAGCTTGTGATCAACAGGGGCCATTATAATTCAGCTTACCTGTTCCTTTGAAATCAAGACACGGGCTTTGTCGATCGACGATCTACGTCTGCTAACGGATGATCTTCGTCCACCGACTGACGTCCTTCTAGAGTGCTTGGTAGAGACTACGGCCATAGATGTGGTCTCTGTCGAAGCATCCGCACGCAAACTATCTCTTCTATTCTGTACTGGAGCTTGATCTTGACTACCTTCAGGTGCTAGAGCTTTTGTAGCGACAGCAGTAGCTTTATTGACAATGTCGGTAATCAACATCATATCGGTATATGAAGCTCTAAAGATGATGGGGTCCGGTATTTCAACTTCGAAACTTGTCATTTGTTGAGCACCTCTGCGACGTGTATCAAGTGATAGAGCAACGTTCAGGTCGTCTAGGAATTTGACTCGATCATTAGGTCTATCCATTCGTCCGAAAGACATCCCAATTCTATCTACCTTCAATGCTAGAATACTTTGTTGCGATAACAACACTTCCTTGATAGATAATTGGATAGCTTGCGTTTTAGGATTTGTGTCATCCGCGATGACGATGACTGTTGCATCGATGATTTCGACCCGGAAGGAAAGTCCACCAGCTTGTTTGGGAGCTTCATCAATTTCTTCCGGTTCTTCTTCCACTTGCTGGACCTCAGCTTCAGCGTCAGCTGGCTTCTTGAAAGGGCTGACCGCAAATTCAAGTAGCGCGGCAAGTGGATCAACTGCTAAGATAAATCGTGGACTATCGATCGTGACAATTGCCAAAGCCGATTGATCCGTTCCTCCAGCCATAGTGTATTGGAACATTCTACATACGAGTCAGTCATTCTGCCCCAAAGTACATGTAGTGAATGGGTCAACTCACATCTGATTTCCTTCATGTTTAGCAGGAGGAATGATATCTCTAAACATGCTATTTCCAGATCGGGTGCTTAGGAATGATAAGGTTTTGAGGGAAAATTCAGCTTCCATAGCACCATCAGATAGTTTCTTATAGCCAAGGTGTGTCTTCATCAAAGCGAATCGGGCAATACTACAATTCTTGAGATCTTCTGTTACAATTGCGTCGTTCGTGTATACTTCTAAAGCAACTGATCCAACAGAAAATACAAAGTCCATAACGGTCCAGAGTTGGGCTGATCCATCGCCATCTGACTTGATCACAGCAAGTTCAGGTTCAAGGCTGACATTGGGATCGTCGTTGGGAGGTGATTCACTTGTTGGGCTATCCGTTCGAGATAACGTGGCAGGAGTAGCTGGAATTGATTCAGGGGCAATGTCTGCGTCACCAATATCACTGATAGCACGAGGAAGAACCTCGATGACACTCATCAGTAGACCGTATTGTCGCTGGGTGAGCGATAATTTTACATCAGACATGTCGGTAGTAATCTGGTAATAAGGATTAGCAAAATTCAAAATGATTAATGGATAGACATACCTCCATATCAGCATGGTGAGGGTCGGATCTATGACTAGAACCACCAGCTTGCTTAATAGCTGCTGTTATAGCTACATCGTCTACCATTTGCAATTGACCTTTCTTGCCTCCAACCGTGATTTCGGATGCAACGCTGATACCTCGTAAACTAGCATCTATTGTGCTTGTATCGTTGGGATCGTTGAGATATTCATTCTTCGCTACTACTTCACCTAGTCGAAGAATCAAGATATCGGTTGAGGTGAGACCATCACGAGGTAGAACAATAATTGGGGTTTTGATGACTACATCGAAGTGCATTCTTGTCACTTCGGATGCACGTTGCACAGCAGCTTGTTGAGCAGCATCGTAAATTGCCTTCATACGAGCAAACTTGATGGCCCATGTGTATAGATCTCGAACAGGTTCTTCCATAAAGGTGAATTTGAGGGATCCGGTTCGAAGATGTACTGAGGAATTGTAGCCTGGGAAAGTTTCCTTGTCGTTGGGGTCGAAAGTCTCGTAACTAAAATCTGCAAGCTCTTCTCCTTCAATGGCTAGTAATTGTTTGAATGAGGGATCTGCGACAGTGTTATCTGATAAATCTTCTAATGTGATATTACCCAATTTAGCTGCAACTCTTAGAGTTCCTGCACGAAGCAATAAAGCAACATCTGCAGAAGGCAAACCCAGAAGGGCAAAACGGTTACCATTGTTTTCAAGCGATACTGCAAGGGATAATACGAATTAGCGAGTCCATCCTGATCACTTCACCTAACTTACCTTGAGCACTAGTAAGCTTGACTCTGATACGGAGTTTATCGTTATTTTCAGGTTGTTCCGGAGTTCCTGTTGCTGCACCAACTTCTGAGTTGGCGTTTTGTATCTGATTTTCCTCATCGTTTGGTACAAACGTGGTCATGATAAAGTCATAAAGCGATAAGATGGGTTCTGGCGCAAGGGTGATATTAAAGGTAGACAACTCTACATCGATACTAGTATCTACACCTTCATGAGTTGTCATGAACTCCGGAGACTCCTTTTGCACTTTGAGGTATTTGACTCGAAGCAATTTCAGATCGGCGGGTGAGTTATCGCCAGCATGGACAGAGGACAATATGGGCCGTTTGTTGCTACTTTGTTCTACCATTGATAGAGCGACGGCTCGTAAGAACAAGTCGACGGACATATCGTATTTTCGAAGGGCAAAAGTGAGACCAAAGTCCTCAAGCACGGCATCGGCAAATGCTTTCTCCGATGTCAGCGACGAAGATTTGTATAATGATGCCTGTAGTCTACCGACTGAGAAAGAGAATTCGAAGCTGATTTGACGCATTGCACTTTTCTGGCTCTGTATATATCGTTAGTAATGCGTTGAAACATGAAACATATAGAACATACCTCTGTCTGATCATCCCTCGCTTCGTAGAATTGATCTCCTTTTCCACCAACTGAGCTACTATCGTCCTTGTCAGTAACAGTATGGTGAGATACTATCGATCGAGTGTCATCGAAATTGTATTCCTCGATTTGAGCCGAACGGAAAGCTGTACGTGATTGAGTATGGGTTATTGCTGGTGCAGGTGCTTGTTGAGGAGCATCATCGTCGAATTTAGGGATAGCAACATCGATAAACTTCATCAGGGTTTCTATATTACGGAATGTCAGTTGGAATCAAGTCAGAATTCAACAAGCGTCACTCACTATATTTCCTATCAGAAAAGTTGACATGTAACTCAGGGAGATGACCAGCTATCTTAAACCTTGTCAAATTAGGAGCATTGACTATAGCATTCTGTACTGAGAAAGACATATTGATTCTCTCTAGAACATGTAGCTCGTCCCCACTCTCAGCGTGCTCATCGAGAGCACTCATACAGGCATCAATATCACCGCCCATGAGCAGTTGAGCGGATTGAAGGTGAAGATCAAAGCGGTCGTACATCAGATCTTCCAGTTGCTTATAATCGTCTTCAGAATACTGTCGACCTCTTTTACTTTGAACTTCCTTCAGCTTGTCTTTGTCGGCGAGTTTACTTCCCACAGATATATGACCAGCATCCAGAACCAACGTTTGACATTGTTTGACCTTGACACTATGAGAAAATTAGCAAAAGTCGAAAAACACGTTAGGCTGAACTCACTCCATGGGTATGATAATGATAGGAGCGTTCATGTCTAATTGGATATCAACAGTTTTGTGCTGCTCCAGAGCATATTCTAAACCCGCCCTAGTTTCTTTCCTGATACCGTCAAGGGTCTGTCCAGCGGCATCCAGCAATGCACCTATGGATTCCAGCTGACTTTCCGGAGGCGTGAAGAACTGAACAACCGCTTCGACGTATCCTCTATGATATATAATCTCCAAATGACGCATTTTTATGGTGACTGCATTATCCGCTCGACCATCCAGAGGGTTTTGTTCCACTTCCATAACGAAGAACGGATCTGCGTCATCTGGTAATGCAGCATCAATATGTGCTACAGCACCTTCAACGCCACCTTCAATGTCTAAACTTTGTTGACGTGATTTGCCATGGACTGTTTCCTCAATATCTTTCACTCGTACAATTTGTGGATAAAGTGAATCCGGGGTGGTACCATCGTAAACTCGGAAACCGCCAAGCGCTATTTTACCTTGCATCGAATCGGTAAGCTGAACAGCATCTGCTGAGAAGGAGTCGAAAACCAAAGCGATAATATCGTTGTTCTTGCCGTGAGGTTCAGTACGTAAAGAGAAAGAACCTTTGTTGAGTTTCGCCGATAATCGAGCTTTCATGAAATCTCGAGGCGTTGAACCGACCTCCTCTGTTGCGGCATTCGCGTCATAGTCGATTATATCGTCAATCTCCTTCTTCTCTTCTTCGGACATGCCTCCATCCGCGTCCGCTGTTTTAGCTGATGATCCCCATACCCATTCTGACCATGTTTGTTTGTGTGGTTGTTCTTTTAATCTTTCTGCTTCTAGTTTTTTCCTCGTGGCAGCGTCTTTTTTGGCTTTCGCTCTTGCTACAGAACGGAAGAACCGTATATCCTCGTAGGAAGATTTCGTCTCTATTTCAGCTAAAGCAGCGCCGTCCTGTTTTACCTTCAGCGTCAGACCGTTGACGAGAATGGCTAAAACAGGCATACACTTACTTCTACAGGTAATTGTTTCCCTTCCGCTAGGGCTAATTTCGCGACATACAGGTCCACGTATCTCTTTCTTGTATCTCGTCTTTCTTTTAGATAATCCCAGGTCCATCTTCTATTCTTCTCATGCACTTCTGACCTAATAGCTTCAAGAGCAAACTTGAGCCGCGCTTTGGCGGGATTCGTGTTGAATTCTTCTTCCGGTGGGCGGAATTTATGGTATTGATGCGTTCGACGATAGAAGTGGAAAACGTCCACAACCGATAGAGCATCTCGATATTGATCTCTATCTATAACAACACCAATCTCGTCAAAGATGACCTGAGCATCTACTTTAGGCATCTCATTCGACATAGTCTTGTTAATTATCGCACGCGCTTCTCCAGTAACAGGTTTTAGTATATATTGGTGATCAGGGGATCCGTCAAGCTGTGAGAGATGAATCAGCACAACGCATGTTCGCGGAAGAATTACAAAGACGCACCATAGCTTTCAAGGCATCTATCGTTCCCTGTCTATCCTCAGGGCCTTTATCCAAACTTTTTGTATCAGTGTCGTGATATACTGCCAAAGCACCTAGTTTGACGAGCTACCAAAAGTGTCAGTGAAGGAGTCCCGCGCTTCAGTAACTGAATTTACCTTGTGGACTCCATTCAGATTATTTTGAATGAAAGCTTCCACCCAATTTTCATCAGTAGAAACGGCTTTAAACTCATTAAGAGTTATACCAGCGGCAAATGGATGCTATGGACGTATGTCAGGTCAGCTTGATCCAGGTTTTCCTGCTATGCGTGTGGAATAAGTTGTGCTTACTTCAGGTATACTACTTCCATCCTCATATCTAACATGGATTCCTTTGATCTGAATCTGCACATTATCTACGATCTTCGATACGATGGCTCCAATATAAGTTTGTTTCGCTATACACGATGTCAATAGATGTTATATCAGATAGACATTTCGGGTATTTGTTTGAACTAACCTTCATCATTGCCTTCTTGGTGACCAACTTGAGTTGCAGCATTGTCGACAGCTTCTGCAGATTTCAACTTGTCTTGTTTTGATGCTTGTTCAATTTTTTCATCTTCTTCTGGATCCACTTTGCCTTGTGGTCTAGCTCTCGCTAATACATAAACGTCATCGATTATAACTTTAACAGGTTGACTTTTTAATGCGTTCCAAGGTATTGATAGTTGTAATGATCCGATATCACCCGCAACAATCTCAATTGGTAATCCAAATCTCTCTAACAATGATTTCTTTAAATGTAAATTCTTCAAATTCACTTGACCTGTCTCAAATATAATGAATCAACCGGAAAAATCAGTCATCTTTCGCTCTTGATTCTCAAATTTAGTAGAACCTATATGAATGCTTATATAACATACCTGACCATAAAGATCCATTTAAAGCATTTGTATCTAAATTCTCAACATAAGGTCCGACGTATATATTGAGTAATCGAACGGCAACATTCTTTAAAGCCTGCATGACCGCTAAATAGCGGAACAAATTGGTAGAGTGATCTCTCTAAGCTGTAATGATGTTTTTTCTCCAAATTATCTTGTCCAATACGTGATTGTTAGGTTGGTCTAGAAGAAATGTGATAAAATTAAGAATATTTGTATCGCTGCAAGTCTATTTGCTCTATGATCTAAAGAATGATATGAGAAGTAGAAACGAAACAAGTGATCAGGTTGTGGTTTAAGTGGACTATTAACGTCAAACACTCTTCTGCCGTCATCGTCATATTCAGAACACTCACAGGGAAAACCACGTGAGGCAATTGCGTCATTACGTAAAGACATCGTTTCAATGTTTTCACGTGATTGAAGCTAAAATCACGGTGATCACCGAAGTAACCAAGATTTTCAGCTGGAAATTGATATGATAACAAAAATACAAAAATCAAAATATTCAGATCAACGGCAGGAGCAGCTTCGGAACTCGATTCTCATCAATTCTGTCGTAACGAAGTATCTTTTACATTCAGCTATATCAGTATTGATTCATATAGGTAGGAAGAAAACGAAAAAGCCGTAATCATGGCTGGTCCACCTGTTAGAGAGAGGTATAATGCCAAAGCCAGAGGTTCAGTTGCTGGAGGATCAAGTCATAAGAAACGTAAGAGAATTAGAAGAGACGAGAATGGGGATCCCATCTTTCAGCAGGAAGAAGGGGAAAATTCAAATACTTTGAAGGAAGATGATCCGACTGCTGGAATGTCATCAAAGAAAAGGAAAAGATTTGAATCTTTCATGGTATGTTCAAATCACTTTTCAATTACCAAATATCCTATATCTTCACCGGAAATCAAGCTGAGGAAACTTTGTAAGCTAATGAAATAAACATTTCCAATTATATAGGCTAAGAAAGTGAAGACTGAACAAAGGTTAGAAACACTTAAATTACTCGCATCATTGGCACCTTCAGGCTCAACTTCAGGATCGTTATTATCTACATCAACATTAGGTCAAAATCCATTGAAACCTACAAGTGCACAAGAAAGACATGATAAAAGGGAAGATAAATTAGTTAGGCAAGGTATAAGTAAATTAGCTAAGAAGTATGGAAAGGATAATTCAGACGATTCAGATGATGGGAGCGGTTCAGATCAAAATGACAAAGGTCCGTCGAAGGGAAAAGGTAAAGGTAAAGAGAAGGAAAGATTAGTAGAAATCGTCAAAGATCCAGGAGTCGAAGATCACGAGGATAGCACAGAAAATGGAATAAAATCAACTATAATACCAAGTAAAAGTGATTTGAAAGCCCAAGCCAAAGCTCAAGCTAAAGGTAAAGGTAAAGGCACAATGCCCAAAAAGGTATGTTCACCATCATGGTCATTACAGCATACCTTTTTGATGGGGAAAAACTAATTGATATGATTGATGTATAGGCAAATTGGAATCCTAATCTGTTACCCACTCAACCTGCTTCCACCTCTTCATCAGAATTTGATTCATCAGATTCAGCGAATGATTCATCTTCCGATGACGAACAGGAACAACCTGAAGCTGGTCCATCTTCCCCTCGCGAACCCGTCCTAAAGTCACCTCCTCCTGCAAGTGAAGCACCAAAAATACCACTGCCACCCGTGTCTTTCGGTGGCGCTTTGAAAAAGGCTACAGACGGTGTGACGGTTCAACCAAGAGTGGAAATAAGGCGCAAAAAGCCTGTAATCGACTATAGGTTCTCCAGAGGACACAGGCAGGAAGAGGAAGGCTTAGATTCAGAAGAAGATGAAGCATCAAGTGAAGACGAGGATGAAGAAGAGGTCGAAGCTGAGGATGAGGATATGGATGATTCCGAAGACGATGAAGAAGAGAATACAGATGAGGAAGCCGACTCAGAGGATGAAGAGAGTGGTGCTGAAGGATCTGATGAATCGGAGGCGGTAGAAACAGAAGACAAACCACCACCGAAAAAGAGAGCCTTGGGTTTCAAGAACTGGGCATTGAATCAGATGGGACAATCTGCATCAACTACTATGCCAAATCTTCTCGTAAACGATAATTCAGATATAGCTTTTTCCTCAACTCAGTTACCCAAAGCTCCGCCAATCCCCAAAACAGGTGATCTTGTTGGTCCTCTTGGTGAGAAGATGAATATACCTACTACATCATTGTTAGATCAAAGCAAAGGAAGTGCGACTGCGACTATCAGACCCGTAATCAAGAGAAGGAATTCTGTGACTGAATCAAGAATGAATTTACCAATTTTGGCTGAAGAACAATCGATTATCGAATCAATTTTGATGAATCCTGTCGTGATCATTTGTGGTGAAACAGGTAGTGGTAAAACGACCCAAGTACCTCAGATGTTATATGAAGCCGGATTTGGATTCAAGGGATCAGGTAAGTAACGATCTTCGGAGATGCGTAGACTATAAGCTGACAAGCACGCACACATAGATAATCCGGGTATGATAGCGGTAACACAGCCTAGAAGAGTAGCAGCTGTGTCTTTAGCAGAAAGAGTACGATCCGAGTTGAATTTACCGGCCAAATCAAGTACAGTTGCACATCAAATTCGGTATTCATCTACTACATCTTCAAACACTTCAATCAAATTTATGACGGATGGTGTCTTATTAAGAGAATTAGCATCTGATTTCTTGTTGAGTCGTTATAGTGTTGTGGTGGTTGACGAAGCACATGAAAGAGGAGTCAATACAGATGTTTTAGTTGGAGTTTTAAGTAGAGTAGCAAAATTAAGAGAAAAATTATGGAGAGAAAATCAAAGTCAATCGCAAGATAAAGCTGAAGATGAAAAGCAGAAAAAGGATAAGATAAAACCCTTGAGAATTGTTATAATGTCAGCAACTTTAAGAGTATCAGATTTTGCGGAAAATCAACAATTATTTTCTGTACCACCACCAGTTTTACATATTACAGCAAGACAACATCCGGTAACAATACATTTCAGTAAAAAAACTGTTAGTGATTATGTTACAGAAGCTTATAAGAAAATATGTAAAATACATAATAGATTACCTCCAGGTGGTATATTAGTGTTCATGACTGGTCAATCTGAAATTCAAGGTTTATGTAGAAGATTAGATAAAAAATACGGTAAAATGAAAAAATCCCTGACCAATACCAATAATAACAACAAGTCTAATAATTTAAAACTCGATAAACCCGAAATCAGTTTACCTACTGAAGGTGAGTAACCAACCTTACCTTGATAATGCACTGGAAGAGAGTACTGATATATGTGATATTGCAGAACAAGAAGCTGAAGACGTTGAATTAGGTGGAGATAATGATTTAGCAGCTGATGTAGACGATGGAAATGCCGAGAGTGATCCCGAAGCATTGGATACCGATGATGAGGACATCGAAGGTATAGAAGGTTTGGATCTTGATGAAGCTACGGATAGTGAGTTTGAGATTCCTTTGCAATCCGGAGTTCCACAAGCTTACCATACAAATAGCACCCATGCATGTCCTTCCCCTGTATTCACTTCTCTCGAATGAGCAACAAATGCAAGTCTTTAAACCACCGCCTGAAGGACATCGATTAGTTATTATATCTACGAATGTAGCAGAAACATCATTAACTATTCCAGGTATACGATATGTCGTTGATTCTGGTAGAGCTAAAGAAAGACATCACGATCCATCGACAGGAGTACAGACATTCCAAGTATCATGGATATCCAAAGCATCATCATCACAAAGATCAGGTAGAGCAGGACGTACAGGACCTGGACATTGTTATAGATTATACTCATCAGCATTATTTGAAGATCATTTTGAAAAATTCTCAAAACCTGAAATCTTGAGAATGTCAATTGAAGGTGTTGTTTTACAAATGAAATCAATGAATATTGATCAAGTTATAAATTTCCCTTTTCCTACTCCACCTTCTCGTGGAGCTTTACAGAAAGCTGAATCACTCCTTAAAAATTTGGGAGCTTTAGAAAGTGGTACAACAAGTAAAATGATAAATGGTAAAATCTTTAAAGGTTTAAATGGTGGTTCAATAACTGATTTAGGTAAAAAAATGTCAACATATCCTGTAACACCAAGATTTGCTAAAATGTTAGTGATTGGTCAACAACATGATTGTTTACCTTATATAATAGCTATCGTAGCTGGTTTAAGTGTAGGAGATCCTTTTATTCATGAATCAGCAATCGAAATTGATGAAGATGAAGATGATGAGGATGAAGAAGACAAAGGCAGAAACAAAAAAGCTGAATTATCACATATCAAGAGTCAGGAAATTAGAGAAAAAGAAGAAAGGAAAGAAACTAGAAGAAGATTCTTCAAAGCTCAACAGGTAAGCCTTCTTGCGAGTGTGGATTTCGTAATTATTTGATCAGCTATACTAATGATTCGTTTGTCTCTCTATTTTAGCAATTCACTGCCTTAGATGGAGGAACAAGTGACATGTTCAAGCTGTTATCAGCTATTGGAGCATATGAATACGATCCTTCACCTGCTTTTTGTTTCAAGAATTTCCTTCGTGCGAAAGTGAGTCGCTATTCAATTTACTGTTGGATTACTCGCTAACGGGTTCTACCCTAGGCTATGCAAGAAATTCATCAACTGAGAAACCAGATCTCTGCTATTGCCAATGTACCTGTTGACAGATTGCTGCCACCTAACGAAACTCAGGTAAGTCGATGAATGAAATAATAACATCTATTTGGACAAATTTCTAATTAGTTAAATAATTCTCCCCCTATAGCTCAAAGTACTACGTCAGATCATAACAGCAGGATTCATTGATCAAGTCGCAGTCAGAGAAGATTTAGTATTGAAAAAAGGTGGTTTCACATACGAATCAACTAGAGGAGTGAAATATCGTGTTAGTGGATTATCATCAATTACATCTAGCTCTACGGAAGAAGCTATATATATACATCCATCATCAAGTTTATTCCACAAATCACCACCTGATTTCCTAATTTATACAGAATTAACTAAAAATCAATCAACAGGAAAAACTTGGTTAAAAGGTTTAACAAAAATTAATTCAAATTGGTTATCAAGTTTAGGTAAAAATTTATGTTCATTTTCAAAACCTTTAGAAACTTCTTCTTCTTCGACATCAGCCGCATTGCGAAGTAAGATAATTAAAAATAAAGATGGTATAGAAGAAAGACAAGTTTTCGTTATTCCACATTTCAAGGATTTAAATGTTGATTTACCACCGATCAAAATGAAACAAAGGAAAGAAGGTCAAAGATGGGTTTTAATGGATTAGCCACATGTGATAATTCCTATAACAGATTGGGTGCTTTGCTTTGCTCTTTCAAATCCTCGATAGTCAAATACTCTGAATATCTTGCTGAAGAATCCATGCATAGAACATTGGTATATACTATCATGACTTGAAATCTCTTATACAAAGTGAAAAATGTATATTGCAAACTAGTCAATTGGCTGCAGCAAAATCTCGGCCTTATCCGATTGTTGAATTGTTTTTAAGGACTCAATAGGTCTCTTGTTTGCTTTGGATGAAGCATCTATGTATTCTACTTCCTCCCTTATCAAGAAACCCCAAGTTCAATAATCAGTGAGGCCAGGATAATGTTGAGCGATAGATAGCAATATCATTATGCATTTCACTTGAAACGATTGTTTAGCAAACCTGTCAAACGTTAAAATAACAGTCTTGCGTCAAGGTGATGTCATGATTTTATCCAAGGTGACTGATCGATGAAACGTCATTGGTCGATGTAATTAGTCCTCATTCCATACCGATCTCAGTACCAGGACACATTCCTTACTATCTATGTCAACTCGTACTGTTCATAAACTTCCATCTGTAGATAGACCCATATGGTTGAGAGATATTGATCAATAGTCAGCTAGCTTATATGCTTCTCAGAAGATCGTTACAAGCCGTCCCTCGATTGACCTATAATAGAAATCTAAACTTCAAACCTACATCACCTTCCCAGTTTTATCGATCAATATCCAAAATGTCAGCACCAGAAATTGATATTATTACCAAAGAAGTTTTGCCCGACAGTGAGCTCAAAGATGGTCAAATGTAAGTGTACAAACGTGTTTTCTGTAATGTTCCGTAAGGTGAATGTACTGATTGATTTGATTGATCGTCATTGTAGGAAAGCTGTAGAGTTTGGCGAGGGTAAAGTTTTACTTTCAAAGATTAAAGGAAAAGTTTATGCTACCTCTGCATTCTGTACCCATGTAAGTTGTCCCTGTTGACAAACTGAAAGATCATAGGAACTGAATGTTGTTACGCTTGATCTGCTAGTACGGTGCTCCTCTTGAGAGTAAGTTGACTAATACATCGTTTGAAAGTCGTGGTTATGACCCGTATTGACCCATGACGATGATCCATAGAGGGTGTACTTTCACACGATGGTAGAGTTGTATGTCCATGGCACGGTGGTGAGTGATTTGTGTTTGCTTCATTACACGTACATCTTATTCATTAAATCGCGTAGGAAAGGGTTAACCTGATTGATTGGTCACATTCACCATTTAGCCTGTTTCAACGTTTGTACAGGTGATATTGAAGATGCACCAGGATTAGATAGTTTATGGAATTTCAGCGCAACAGTTAATAATGGACAAATTGTCGTTTCGGCAAATCAAAAAGAAATTAAATCTAAAGTTGGTAGAATTGTACCAAAATCAAGAACAAAAGGTTCAGGTAAAAAAGAAAATGAAACTGTTGTTATCGTTGGTGGTGGTTCAGGTGGTATTCATACCGTTGAAAGTTTAAGAATGGTAAGCTTGATCGGATTCATTCCAAGAATACAACATCAATGGTTGACTCGTTTCTGATAATTTATCATTGCTAAAAATAGAACGATTTCCAAGGTGATATCGTTTTGATCTCTGAGGAAAATTATGCTCCTATAGATAGGTAAGTCATACGGCTATTTTCAAATGTCGATTGAGTGTCGATTGACTCATCTGATACATTTTGCAATACAGAACCAAGATGTCTAAAGGCCTTGTTGACAACGCTGAAAAACTTCAATGGCGTAAACCTGAAGAACTCAAGAATGATTTCGGAGTTGACTTCCACCCTGGAACCGTAAGTTTCCATCTGGGCTTTTTGAATCACTCTTACTCGATAAACGGAAGAAACTTAGTAAATCATGACTGATCACTGCGGTTCTTACATTGTTTTAGTCCGTTACCAAAGTCGATTTCTCTTCACAAACCGTCGAAACTTCTTCAGGTCAAAAACACAAATATGATCATTTAGTCTTAGCTCCAGGAGGAAAACCCAAGAAAATTCCAATCGATGGAGCAGATTTAGAAGGAGTTGTAACATTGAGGCATGTAGAAGATACCAAAAAAATCACTTCAGCAATTAACAAAGACAGTGATGTCGTTCTAATTGGAACATCATTCATTTCAATGGAAGCTGCTGGAGCTATATTAAAAAAAGAACCTAAATCTGTTACATTAATTGGAATGGATGAAATACCATTTGAAAAGATTTTAGGTAAAGAAATTGGTAAATCCGTTATGGAAAATATGAAAAAACAAGGTATAAAATTCCATATGAAAGCTGAAATTGAAAAATTTGCACCATCTGAATCAAACCAAAATCATGTTGGTTCAATTCATGTTAAAGGTCAAGATCCAATTCCAGCAAATTTCGTTGTGATGGGTACAGGTGTTCAACCTGCAACTGATTTCATCAAAGATCAAATTAAACTTGAAGATGATGGTGGTGTAAAAGTTGACGAATACTTGAGAGTAAAAGACCAAAAGAATGTTTATGCTATAGGTGATATCGCTCATTATGTTCAATACCCAGAAAAATTCCAAAGACGAGTAGAACACTGGAATGTCGCTGGTAACCATGTAAGTGCAAAGTCTGATAATACTGAATACAGACCATCTTGTTGAGGGTTTGAGTCTAACTGAATATAATTTATAGGGTCGAGAAGTTGCCCATAACATCACTCATCCAGATGATCAAGTCGCTTATACCAAAGTACCTATCTTCTGGTCTTCAATCGGTAAAGGTTTAAGATACCTCGGTACAGGTGCTGGATTCGATGATTCTTACACAGATGGTAACGTTGACGAGCTTAAGGTGAGTCATATATTGTGGTCTATGGATATGTCCGCTCAGGATGCCATTCATAAGTAGGAGATGATTGCTGATTTTAACCTTCGAAATCCGTATTTTAGTTCGCTACCTACCAAGCAAAGAACGGTAAAATCACAGCAGTAGCCACAATGGGCAGAGATCCAATTGTATCCAAAGCCAACGAATTAATGAGATTAGACATCATGCCATCACTTGATGAAATTAGAAATGGTAAAAACATTTTGGAAATCGAGTTGATCAATAAAGGTGAAAATAAAGTATGAATCACGACTAGATTTCGATCAAAATTGTGATTCTACCCTACAACTCGTTCCGTAAATTTGCCGGCTGTTTCGATTTGTGATAGGTTTCTGTAGCTATATTTATACGTATTATAAGATTTATGCGACCTTTTTCGCTTGGTGTCAGAGTTGCAAGATGCCCCATATGATTTCGCAGTTGCTGACTGGTGTTTAGTCGATATTGAGCGGTCGGCTTAATGATACAGACTAATATTACATCTCCTTGAATCGGATTGAAGTGCAACAATACAACAAGTTATTCTATTGCCTAATCTAACGGCGTTCTTGGGAAATGAAACCTAATCGTCGGTCTTTCCTGGAGGTTTACCACAAGGCTGTACCATTTTCTACCAATACCGATCACATCAGTTACGTCGTTCCATCACTCATTAACGCTAATCTAACTCACTTCAATCAACTCAAATCTTTCCCTAGCTTGACATTCACCGTCCGCTATCGATACATATCCTAATAATGATGGATGCCCAATGATTGATGACAATGTATCTCTTTGTTGATGAGTTAACCATTCACTATCAATGTCACACACATAAGTCAAATAAGATCGATGTGATGCGACAGAAAATCAGCTCACTACTTGGTTGTATCTGCATGTCCTGTACCTGTGTACCTGGAATGTACTGCACAATGGGTATGAAGGATATTAGCTTTCATCAGAATGGTAAGCAGGCAAACAGGGAAGGGAGAATAACTTACATTGTTCAAGTTGCGTATTGGCTGTATACCTTAATTCAGACTAAACCATTGATATATCAGCCTATCCTATGAGCTCGGTGTGTTAATAGAAAGCTGACTTACCATGCTATATGAATTGATCTTTGTTAGTCTTTTGAGATGAGTTGAATCGCAACAAGTATCAAGAAGACATTATTATCATCATTGATTATCAACATGAATCTGAACTTATCGGTTACCTGCGAATCAAGATCAAACACAGTCAAACGCAGTGCCACAATGATTTACTCCCGGTGATATCACCGATCATTACTAGCTCTACGGTGACACTTTAAATAGCACATCCGTTTAAGCAAGGTGATTATCGAAGCAATGCTAAAGCTTAAGCAATGCTGTAGATGATATATGATAGATGATAGATGATAGATGATACATGAAACATATCAATCCTATAAAGATTATCATCTGATTTATCACAAGATATTGACTATATATCATACCTTATAACCACTCGAAATCAACCTCTGACCTCAAAAGTATGTTAAAAATTCAATATAATCGAAACATCGTCGAAAAAATCGTCAACTCGAACTGAAATGGAGTAGCTGATCTTTTCAACCTTTTCCTACATTTTCCTCTTAATCCAGGTCAAAGTCTATATTCGAGCTTTAAAGAGGACAAGTTAGTCTATATACAGCACAGTCAATCATGTAAGCTGGAACTAAACCTTAACAAACTGCAATGAGCTTAGATTTATGCTTATAGCATTTGTTCATATATCGTTTCACCAGATATTTGGATCAATCAACGATGTATTACGCGACAACAGGTCAACAGGCAACTCAACAACCTCCATCGAGTAGAGGAGCAATAAGTGGATACCCAAGGAATGGACCACCTGGATTTGCAGCTCGTGCAGCGGGTGAGTCGTACTTGACATGTCCTTTCTCATCGCCATCACAAGTATGAAGGAATTTAGGGGTTTTTAAGAAGAATTGATGGAAAGGATTTAGTGGTCGTTCAACGTGAACTGCAGGACAAGGAGAGGCATTGATGTCTTGGAACATGTCATCTGAAGAGGCTCCAAAACTGATCTCTGACTTCTCATCACTCGCTTTAGCAGATCCAAATGATTTTCCAGCATTGGGATCACATCCTCAGCATAACTCAACGTATGCTTCACAAACTCAACCTTCGGGAGCAAGTTCGAATCAGCAACAACAAATACAACAACAACAATTGTATTTACAGCAACAGCAACAGTTAGCTGGTGGGGGAGGGGGTCCAGGTGCGCCACCACCGCCTCCACCTGGGATATCTGGACCAAATCCTACTTCAGGAGGACAAGGACAAGGACAAGGATTAGGAGATGATTTTCCTGCACTGAGTACGGGTGGAGATTCAAAGGTGAGCAATCAGTATGATGGCAAACTGGGAAAAGTATCTCGATGTCAGAGTAGTCCAAGACTGACGGTCACGGATCTGGTGGACTCATCTTGATAGTTGGCAAATTTCCTGCGAAATCAACCTCCACAACAAGGACAAGGATCATCATCACCATCATCACAAGTGAATTTACCTAATGGATCATCGCAGCTAATACCTCCTTCATCCACAACGACAACGGGAACATCAAATACAGCCTCTGGATCAGTTTCAGCATCAGCATCACAATCTACAAATGCAACTCCATCAACAAATCCACCCCAACTGTTGAATCAAAATAATAACAAGATGAATGATCCAACGTGGCAACAACAGCATAACCAACATCCACAAGAACCATTAACAAGGCCTATACAACAAATTTTAAGTTCACCAGTGGATAAATGGGGTTTAAAAGCTTTATTATATGAAATACAAATGCATATGAATAAAACTGATAGAGGAATGTTGGTATTTGGTGAAGAATTGGAAGATTTAGGTATGGATATTAGTGGAGAAGAGTGAGTATATAATGATTCGTCCTGTTGTTACTTTGCTCTTGCGCGACATTTCCAACCATCGTCACCCTTGTTTGTTAATCAACATACTCTGCTGGAAAAGCTTAAGCTGACCATCAACAATCGATATTATCAGAGCCCTATATCCTTCATTCGTCACACCATGGGCTGACTCAAATGCCTTGACACAACCACCGAGAATCGAAGAATCTTACCATATTCCTCAATGCTATAACGTACACGCCCCACCTGTGTCGACAAAATTACCGAATTTCACCGAAGATACATTGTTTTTGGCTTTCTATATGTCTCCAGGGGATGTACTGCAATTAGAAGTTGCTGAGGAATTGTGAGTTTTCGGATTTGGCACTTTCTGCGAACAAAAAAAGGCCCTTTTAGATATCGCGATTGACTAACAACGATTTCTTGCTCTTTCGTAATATATAGATATGCAAGAGGGTGGAGATATCATACAGATTTACAAACATGGTTAACATCACCTACATTACCCACAATCGATCTCCTATCATTAACGACCAATCAACAACAGCAAAATACAAATGGAGAATCAGGAAATTCACCACAATGGATTAGAGGACCATTTATGTATTTAGATACAAGAACATGGACGAAACAAAGAACAAATGAAGATTTTACAATTGATGCTAATTTATTAGAAATCACTAGACCTGCTTCAGTCATTATATCAGAAGATAAAAGTCAAAATCAAGGTTTAAATTCACCAAGTTCACTTAGTGGAAATAATAACTTACCTATATCAACTGGTAATAATGGTGGACAAGCCGGATCTCAACAACCTACTTCAAATCAACAAGGTCAACAACAAGTGAATCCAAATTCATCTAATAACCAACAATACAATACTAGGTAGAAATTGGATTTCGTCTAGTACAGTTAGTTACTTGATAACCTTACATATAAGGATAAAATAGCACAATTTCAGTAAGATATGTTATTATGTTCATGACATCATTGCGAAAAACACCAACTTCAATCAGGTCATCAGGTGCAGGTTTATAGCCTAATCTTGCTAACTGTGAGCTAAAGTGATGAAAGCGATCATGGACGACCAAATATGATAACGAGTATCACATGACGCTATGAAGTAGTAGAGAATACATAAAATGCTTCTATCAATACTAAATTGCTTAAATATCTAAAAACATAATCTACACAAATAGCAGGACGACCCCTGGTTGCATCGATGGTCATTGGTAGCAAATTCACCAATAGCTGTTGAAGAGAATGATAAGCACGGTGGTTGAGGATAAGCTGATTTTTTCGGTTCTAGAGTTGCAACATGATGACATAGGTAACTTGCTGAGATCTTTTTCTCAGTAGGTTTTAAGCAGGATTAAAAATTTGTTGTTGAGACAGGTGGATCATATAAACTATAGTAAGAATGAACATCACATCATACGTCAACACAATTTCGTACAATTGCCTTACTACTATATTTACTCACGTCACCCGTTTGATCGCTTTATCGACGAACCTATGACTTTCTACATCATGTAAATGTTCTTCTCTATTCCCAAGATCCGTTTCCTCAACATCGAGATAATGCGGATATGATGAATTTGATAAATTACCTGATTGAGGTTGATAAGTTGATTTGTAGATACTATTTTTTTGACTTAGCGTACCATTATCGTTGTTAGGGCCTACAAGATCTTGTTGTGGTTTACCAAATGTCATTATACTACTACTATTTTGTGATAAGGTAGATAATCTTTTTTCTAATTTTGATTGATCTGTATATCCTAATACATCAGCTGCATCTTCAATATTAACTGAACCAATATTATTTGAACATAATTTGATTGACCTCTTTCTAACCATTATAGCTTGTTCTTTCCATTGTTTTTGCGCTTCTAATATCCTTAAATGTATTCCCCAAATAGCAAATAGAAGAGATAAAAGTGAAATGAATGATGCTGCAGCTATACTGAAGAATATGATAAACATATTGGTCATATCGATTTAGCTCCTTATACAATATATATGTAAACATATATACCAGCTTTGACTTTGACTTACGTTCCCATAACATTACCAGAAACTGGTTTCCCACCTTTATGTTTAATTGTATTCAAAGCTTTATTTGCTAAACCATATGATAACCAAGATAAAACATCACCAAATAATGTAAAACATAATACCAAAGATTCAATTATAGTAAATCTTAAATGGTTTTTAATCGAATCTAAATTATTTATTTGATATCCGATTGGAATTAATACAGTTAACCCAATCCAAAAGATAAATGTCACAATCAACCAATATAGGGATAATGGTAATATAGTTTTAACCAATAATGATTCTCCTGTATTTATAAACTTCGATAGAATATCATTATCACTAATCAAAAAGGGATCAAAAAATCAAATTATCAATGTAAATATTTCATCTACTTAGTCAAACTCGAGCGACGAAATGGAAAAATATAACTTACGAAAGTTCCGCATAAGAACAATTACTTGTATCTGACACTATGTGAATGACAGAAATAAGAGGTTTTGTATTAGCAGAAATGCTCTTGTTAGAAATTATACTGTATTTATCGTTATCAATTCGAGTAGATTACTTACTACACCAACCCAATACTCCAGCTTTTATACGTGTGCCATCCTCTGTTCTTACTGAAAACCAATATAGACTCTTAATGGGTCCAGGAACAGATAGTAAAACTAAGATTAACAGAAGGAGAGATAAAGAAGTCAATCCTACTGATATGAAAGTTTTGGACAATATAGGATGATATATAAATTGGTTTGATATCCTCATTGTTGTCGGAATTGAGATCGCAGTATTATAGATTGATATGTATTTTGGTCCGTTTATATCAGATCAACTGATAATAGACAATTTAGAGCGATTATAGGTGTCAATATATATCTATAGAGCCTAGCTCTTCCCCACAGTGCCCTTCAAAACGAGACTTTTTTTCGGTATTTATGCTGTTGCTTCGGGTTTGGACTAACAGGAGGATCGGCTCACTTCATTTTGGATTCATGTCATTGTTTCTATTTATACAGTGCACAGAAGTCATGTTATTTTGTAACGTCTGGTGCATTCATTGACTTCAAAGGAGTGGTTAATCATTCTTCCCCTCACCTCACTCAATGATAAGGGGGCCTTCAGTTAAAGGAGGTATGTAACCGTTCATCAATTTTTCAAGTAACTCCTTTTCATCCAAATCTCCCGAAAACCAAAATATCTTAGGTCCCTTGGAATGATCATCGCCTATACCGATAATCCCGTCTGAATCCTTTGTAAGAAAAGTCAAAAAGCTGATACATGGTCTGGGCAAGGGTGATCCATCAATGGGATGTGAGTGATCTGGAATTTTGACTATTTCACAACATGAGAGGTTGACACGATCGAAAGATATGATGAGGAAACCGGTATCTGTTTCGTACAATGTTTGAATACGATGACTGGAGCAATATCAATGGTAAACAAACCTCAAAGCGGCTAGGCACTTGTTGCGTCATGTTCATCTTGAACATTTCTACTTAGTGGAGAGAATGAGCGCTCTTCATTTTCGTCTTGATTCGAGTTCGGATGTATTCCGGTCGATTTTTGCTTGACGACAAAGCATGACAATGGAGCGGGCTGTGACTAATGGATTACAGGGAATTGACTTTAGCAAACTGTCGTCTCCTACCTCTCTTTTTTTGAAAGTCATTCTCATCACAGAGGTACTCCAATACGGATAATCTGGGCATTATATTAGTATGTACTATATGCTGCACGCATTCGTTCCTCCACTATTGATGATCAAAGCTGAATAAATCATACAATATCGTGATTTGGTCTAATGAATTCAGCCACATCATATCGTGGTTCACACGTATACAGAAATTGCACAGTTAATCGATATCAAGCATCAATCATATTCAATCGAATGCTTGATTTCGATCACGTTCACTATTTACAGTCTAGTTTAGCTCTCTTTTTACTGAGTTATTTGGTACTATAATACGCTAAATTCATTTTAGCGCTAAGATGAAAAGTTTAATGAGGGATTTTTATGTAAAATGTCTTTCAGGTACAAGATCTTCAATTCATTAGTCTACTCTTCTATCTTTAGTTCCGTTTACTGTCTTTTATGTGGTAGGTGCTGTCCACGTACGGATCCGAAAGACCGGATGGAGGCAATTATCATCAGTCACACTGAATGTTGCATGAACCAGATCATTTCAGCATGATCAAGGATCCGATATCTAATGCACTTGCCTATGCTGTCGGCTCCAACCGTGATTCGCCGCGAGCCATACTGTCAAGTCGGTATAGCGGGCACTGAACGATTTCCCTTTCGCACGGTGTAGATCAGGTAGCGAAGGGTTACAATGGATGATTCACATAGCTGCGCAAATAAAGTGGAGGAGGTAAAGGGAAGACCTCTTATTTGATCGTGTTCCCAAATGGAATTATCGCAGTATGAGTTCGTGTCAGTCAAGAGATTCTATCAAGATGACGTCGACCAATCGTTTTCTAGAAAGCAACAGATAAAATATATGATCAAACAAAAGACGCAACTCCGCATATAACAGAGCACGGTTGAACCGAAGGAACAGCTAACAATTCAGTAGACTGGAAAAAAAAGAGGTCGTTCCTCATCTAATTTCAACCAAGATCTTCATCCGAAAAAGAAGGACATTTGGGGTAAAGAAACCCAATATGCAAGGAGAAGCGGAATCAAGCTTTACAGTAATGCATTTAGCTTCTTCCTACCTTTTTGACAAGACCTTTTGTCAGTAGTAACGAGAGAATCTACATCTTCGATCTAAGTAGAAGATTCACCCTGCCTTAAGAGCAAACAAGTTGATTGATAGAAATCATCTCATCTCATCTATCTATAGCTTGACATTGCCTTTAGAAAGTCTATGGTACGCGAGAGAGTGTTAAATGCATGATAATTCAGGATTAAGGGTTCATGAAATCACCAAGAGAATTAAAGGGAAAACTCACATCCCCGGTGAGAAGAAAGAATGGTAAATGACGGCATATAACATTCCAACAGAACAAGTTTCTATTCTTTCGGAATCCTCGGGATCTGCTTCATATTGCTTTTTGAACTGAATTTGACTTAAAAACACAAATGATAATGGCGTCATTTGTTATGTATAATGAAATCCAATGGTGTTTGTAATGAGAAGATTAGGAAGGTCAACCATAAAGCTGTGGGTTAATGAGAAATCGTTGTAATTATTGCTGTTTGATCGACAAGATTAGGGGATACGTAAGCGAGACAAGCTGAAACGCGACCCTAAACTAAAACGATGTAAGCAGATGAAGTACAACACAAAGTGGGCTGAATAACGACGAGAGAAGAAGCATTAAGTAAAGAATAAAGGTTGATTTGGCTAATCATACACGGTCTTTGTGTCCCCTATCATCGTTATGTGTAATGTTCAAATAGAAGCTAAAAAGAGGGTGGGAGGGATGTTTTAGGGTGTGAACGATACCGAAACAATGGTCGATCGGACGCTAAAACGAGGGGCTTCCCTTGTTTTCGTGCAACTGATCGCATGATAACGATTATTTTCCTGTAAAAATGCTATTTTGGATGGTCAGCCATATTAAAGATAAAATGAAATGGTGGGCGTTGTATAGATTAGAAAGTGAAGATTGATAAGTTATCGGGATTATCATTAGACTAGGAACATCATTCTTAGCTTGTAAAATCACCCATGTTTTCGTACTAAATGATATAAGGTAGAGAATTTATTGGGATTATGTGCATGCAAAAGACCAGTGTAAAATCAAATTAAAGTATTGAATTTGAATTAGCTCCAAAAATTGTTTAATAGAAATAGTCTAAATTAGTTTAATTTTGTAATAATAGATAATAAAAATTATCGAAATTAAGGGTAAAAGCGTAATATCATAAACTAAATTCCAAAACTTAACTTGCGTCATTCCGAAAACATTCCTTTCGCCTGAAAATAATATTTTGTTCTTCTATACCCGATTGATTTCTTCGTACATGACATGACATATATACATACATATGAATGATATTCACATGCACAAATGATATCAATACTAATACAAATATAACCTCAAGAAGAAACGATACTCGTTTCTTTCATTTGTTCTGTTACAGAATTAATCATAACAAATTCACCAAGACCGACTTGTTCCGCATAAACCACCTGAAAAACGATAGACTGATCGCCGGAAGCCGTGATCGTCGGAATACATAACTACAACAGAATAATTGGTAAAACAATTCATCAAAATTCACCGGTCGGTACAACTTGAAATAAAATAGGACAATAACAACAATAAACAAAAATATCAGGAGAGGTCAAAAAGGAGAAAAATAACCAATAATACATAGAAAAGAATTCTCGACTTTTCAAAATCATATCAAATTGGGAACTGATCTGCGTACCAATCAGTATCACAAACGCTTGGATCATTCTAAATAGGTACAATCAAACAAGTCAATCAAATTCCTGCAATTAGGGGCCAAAAACACATCCTTTGGCTACTGGACCCTTTTTCTCATACGCTTTGGCCTCTTCACCAAGAAAATCGCCCCCGAGCTTTTCTTTCCTGTCAAATTGATGGTAAATCGCCTATAAACGGCCTACTTTTCATCACGGACTTGCTCGAGGAAATAACGCATCGCCTCGGTATTCCTGTTCGTTAATGAACACGCATCGCCGAAGAGATTGCCTATAAACAGCATTGCACTTGTGCTTCGTTCTCAAGTAAGAAACCTTCAAGATATACACAAACATTCGCTTGGATCGCACAGATCATTTCAAACAGAACACGGTCACCGCTTCAAGTTCAGGAATAAATAGGAAAGGTACATTATCCAACAAAAACTGATTTCCGAAGATCTTTATTCCAGCTTGCCAATTCGAGACACAGGCAGTTGGCCCTCACCAAACGAACCAAAGGAAGTGTATCTCGTCAATTGCCCTGCGCCCGTTGCCAGGCATTTTTGCTTGGAGATCCCATTTTTAAATCATCCCTTTGAGTATAACCGAGGTGGGCTGTGAAGATCAACTGAAAATCCCGATCTTAAAACTCTTACAGAACCGTAATTAAGAAGGAGTTCTCTCGACCGAATAAGACCGTCATTACTTTCGGTATTCTGCTAAAGAAGAAAAGAAAAGTTGCTCAACGCAAAGCATATATATACCTCAGGAAGAGAAGTAACGTAAAGTACATCGAGTCTGGTGGCAAAGCTTCGTTCCTCCATATACGAACTAGAAGACCGTCTATCACGACTCACCTAATCCAAGGCTACAATCGTTATCTTCGCCAGTATATCGCTCTTGAGTGGTGGCGTTCACCTTTTAAGCCAGTGCTGGATGCGATAACGGAGAATTGACATCGATCACATTCTCTTACAAGGTGAGTTGTGGTGTTGCTTCGGCACTGTGTATTTCGGTCTTAAAGGTTCTGGCTTGAAGCCTTTTTATTAGTGGCATTGTAATTTGGCGAATAAAACGACAATCTTTTCTCATCAATAAGGCACGTTTGGTCCGGTTACTGTGTATCTTGTTTGGTTGCTGGTAACAGAAATCACAGTCAAGTGATGATACGTAGAAGATACTGAATTCATTGCTCTCATCTATGATTCCGCCTAACAATAATGGTCAAGGGCAATTTGCGCCTTATGATCCACAGCAACAATTCTATCAATTCTCACCTGGATCATCGTCTGCGTCTTCTTTTCCGCTGAATTCATTATCGATCGGACAACAAAATCTTCCATCTTCAACTTCTAGACCGAGTGTCAGTCCTGAAAGGCCTTACATATATGCTCAACAGCCTCCCCACCTGGTCAATATGACCTATCCTCAACCACCATCACAGTCTTCGGCAGTAGGTCACAGTCAACTCACTAATCGGATATCGACAAGTCCTACTCAACTTCGAATCAACATCCCAGGTACCACGATGAATTCCAGACCGCCTTCTTCTTCAAAGTTGACTGATGGATATCTCTCTGACGCTGATGTTGATGGTGCATTAGAAATCGAGGCAGAACCCCAAATACGTATGGATGGAGGAGACTTCCCGCCTTTGCCCAATCGTAGAGGAACCTATGGATCCTTGTCGGGATCAACAGATTCAATGGTTGATGGTTCACTTGATAACGTTGAAGTGAAAGAACAACCCAATAAACGAAAACCTAGAATTACACTGCCTCGAGGAAGAGCTTGCGTTGCTTGCCGGTAAGTTGTTTAAGACTTCCTAAGCATGTCTTAAGCTGACCGAAATCTTCAATTTGTCTCACCACGATTGTAGTAATCGAAAATTGTGAGTGACTTTATCTTTAGCAACTTCTACTAAACATGCGTGATGAGCTGATCCATACTTTTCTCACATGTAGAAAATGCACCGGTGATATACCTTGCAGAACGTGTCAAAAAGCAGGTCTCGAATGTCGTTATGAAGAACTACCTAGAAAGAAGCCTAGGGCTGTGATTCTGGAAGAGAGAGTTGGTAAGTTGCGATATCTGAGACATTTATTACGGTATCGACCAAAACTCAATCCCCGCTTTGTTTAGCCGAACTTGAAGCATGCTTAAATCTTCGTCCAAACGATCCCGTTCCTCCAAAATTTCAACATTCCAATTCTTCATCTAGTCAACAACATCTTGTACATTACCCACCACCACCACCACTTCAAGCTACACACAGTGCTTCTTTCGAATCAAGATCTCAATCATCTTCTTCAATCGCGAGTCCTTCATCAGCTATGCCCAATATGGGTAACGATGCGTCCAACTTCTCTTTGGTCTCTCACATCGATGTGACCAATCCTATGCCTGGTCTAAATACATCAAGGACAGATATACCACCCAATTCAGCTTTGGAGTTAGCTTTGATACAATTTGTGCTACCTTTCACACCGTTCGTTGGATTACCAGTACATTCAGCGAGATTTTTAGCTCTACTCACTCTTCCCTCCCATGATCCCCGACGACCTCATCCAGCTTTACTGTATATCCTCTTTGCTCAAGCTGTACGACTGATTGAACTCAACCGACCTCCTCCGAGAATGCCTCCACTTCCTCAGGGAATGTTTGCTCAATCCTTTACACCTCCTCCGACTCCACCAAATATGGACAAAAACCTCATACTCGCACAAGTTGGAGGAACATCTTTGTTATTGCTTGAACGAGCTAGAATGGAATTAGATAGAGGGATTAGAAACGTTGATCGGTCGTTTGACTTGACGAGAGCTGCTATAGGTATAGCTTTCATGTTATATAGTATGGGACATTTCATAGAAGGGTGGAATATACCGGTGTCTAGATTATTGATTAGTTGTGGATTACATCGGATTACTGGAACATATATACCTCCTGAAGGAGGATCGGGAATAGATCCAGATTTAATACCGAAACCTTATGCTCCAGCTCATCAATACGCTCATTCACACTCGTACAACCACCCTTCTAATCCTTTTTCCAACAAAACTCAACCAGAATTAGATTTCCCTATCATCAGAATGCGTCCTATAATCATACCTCCAGCAAGAGATGAGATTGAATTAGCGGAAAGGATAGCTACCTTCTGGGCAGCGAAAATGCAAGATTGGGAAGCTGGTATAGGGTGGGGATGGTCGACCAGTTTAGCGGATGATTTATGTACGACTGAATGGGGCTGGGGCTGGGGACCAGTAGAAGTAAGCGCATTATATTCTCAGCATAAGATCGAGCTGATTATCATTGTGAATAGACCAAATCGTTAGCTGGTAACACTGAGAAGTACAATATTGGAGATCTATTCGATCCATCCTCGACAATACATTCATCACCTACGCCTGATACAACATATATTCTTGCGACAAAAAGTGTCGCTTTACTACATCGAGCAAATTCGTAAGCCGTTCAGCATACCTCAGTAGCCCTCAAACAGAGATAAAGCTGACATCTCATACAGCTTATTTGATTTACCTGAATCGTCCTACCCGATAACACTGCCCGATGGCAGAGTTGCTCCTGCAAATATCGCCCCACTAAGTGCCGTTCAATCTGTTCAAATTGCTTTACAAAACTTCAGACGACGTATACCAGATATATTCAAAGATTTCACCCAAAATCCCGTTCAGCCTACAGAAGTACCGTATGATGGTCTATCTGATCCTTGGTTTATCATGTTACACTCAAATCTGTACGCAGCAGAGATGTTATGTTGGAGGGAATTAGCCAATTATCATCCAAATACGTACGAAACAGCTGTTAGATCAGCTAGAGCTCAGGTAAACTTGGTGAGGAGGATACCGAACAACACATGGGCGAATCTCGGTAAATTCCACTTTCTGACTGAAACGTACACTGGATTATAGATGCTGACAATATGATATACATCTCAGATCTTCTCATAGCACTAAACCTCTCTCTAACCTCTAGATTCTTGTTCAAAGAATCATCACGATTACTTAATTCACCTCAACCGAGTCCGGAAGCCAATCACATGGCTTCAATGGCTTCATCTGAAGCTGAAGTGCTGAGACAAGCTCTAAATGGTATTTTCAATAGGTTTAACCCTATTGCTGGGATGCACAGCTTGATTGTTCAGAGAGTCAGAGAAGGATGGCCGGAAAAAGAAGGGGAATATGAAAGGATATAAATAAATAATCATGGCTCAATTTTGGGATATCTATCAACGACAGTACGATCGCAAGAAGCGTGGACGACACACCTGTATCTACATATTGTATAATAGAGCACTTTTCACACATAACATTATACATCATAGTCATACACGATCTATATACGTAACACGTCATGATACACGACCTTTTTCACATCACTTGAATCCAAAAGCCCAGGCGTACACTGTAGACATTGTAAATCATATCTTCCATGATACCAGATCTGTCTGAGAGTTCAGCTTATCGGAAATATCGATCGTCGATCAGGAACTCATCCGGTAAGTTACCCGACTTCCTGACTTTAGCCTTGTATTGTAGCGCCAGGATTCAAAAGATCTTCTAAAAGTGATATTATGTATTTGGTAGAACGAGACGAATTACTGTATTGATGATTCATTCTATCGTGACGTTTTCTCACCAAGATATGATGATGATTAGCCAGATAATTTTGGAAAAGAAGCAATGGATCCGGAACCCTGATTAATCCCAATCACCGAGAAGAGAGTCTTTGCATTTTGCAAAGTGTATTAAAAATTATCCGAAACCGGTAATCTATCCTCGGAATGATATTGTAAGGTAGTACGACTAGTGTTCCACTGTGCTGTAATTTTCAAAAGGTAGTTGTGAGACAGAGATAAAGCCGGATAATTGGGAGACATAGTGCTCAAACGCTCACATTTCGCCCCTTCACCTCCCTCTTGATAGCTTCTTGATTAACACGCCACCCTTCTTACCAGTTTTTCCTTACAGACATGTGTGCAATCCCCGATCCCTGAAAATCGGCTTTTTGAGGGAATTGAAGATCGTAAACATCCTGGTGATCACAAAAACGGAATGAATGATTTCCCCTTAAATCTTTCACAAGGGCCAACCTTTTCACCTGCGAGGTAGGTTATCCAAACTCGGAGTGTGTTACAGTCCAGTAGTAGTATTGTAGCACATACCGTTGCGCCGTTGAGAGTATGCCAAAAAAACAGGTTAATAGCCCAAACCTCTCCGAGACAACATTGCTATAAATCAGTGCCCCATTAGCCATTCACCGAAGTATCACCTGATTACATACATTCCGTTTTCTTAACGTTGACTATTATGCAAAATTAACCTTCGTCTTCCTTAGCTTTCAGCTGGAAAATAGGACGACTCATGTCTATTGTTCAGGAAATGAAAGCGTATGTACTACATTAGATGCCAGGAAAAGCGCGGTTCTATGGTAAGTGGCTTTGAAATGTTGGTTCACATTGCTAGCAAGTATTACATGTATAGTATCTACATATAACAACAAATGTAGAATTTCCCTTTGACAGGTCTTAATATGCCGGTTTGTTACCAAATCTGGAATCTACATTAACGGTACTATACCAAAATACATTGCAAGATCCTCTAAGTATGGGAACCTAACGGAATGCTGGAAAATCAGTGAAAACATCCACCTTCACATGTACAGACACATGCATATGCACATGCACGTTTACTTGTGAAGAACTTCATCATGCTATCGTTAATCTAATCAATCATGAATAGCTACCACTATACCACACAGTGATTCATTGTCATTTGAAGTAAATTAAAAACAGTTAACCTAAGCTTTACATCAGCTACTTACAAGTAAACCAGTTTCCCCTCGGCAGAATCATTAGAATAAACATCAATTTAATCGCGGAAGAAAGTAATTATAGGGGATGAGTGAAACAATCACACCTGCAACAGCGAGCGTATATTGGCCGTCAAAATGGTCATATTTCGATGTAGTAAGTAGGGGTTTGGCGATCTTTCAAGCTCTCCTGTCTGTTCGAAATAATACATGCTTACATTGTTTTAAAACTACTAAATAGTATGGACCAATACAACTTGGAGTAGGATTTAACTCTTTATTTCTCGGATTAGTATGGGTACGTAGGATCCCTGAGGGAAGATCGCAATTGAGCTGACAACAGTTGATGTATCGTTTTCTTTTCAGGCTGGTGTAAGTGCTTATCACCGTCTAAACAGTTCTCAAGGAGTTGAGCAAAAGAGGAAATGAGCTTACGTATCAAGACTCGTTTTTCTGAAATTAGACATACAAGTATTTTGATAGATATAGAGATGACAAATTACGAATTAAGGTATTTGTGAGTACCCTTTCTTCGTCTAAAAATGATCCTTTACCACCCTGCATATTCGAATTTTTAGTGAAGTTCATGGAGAGCAAGTACTGACTTGTTTGATTCCCTTTAGATTGGCGTAAGTTTCGATTGAAATGATGAGTAACAAATAATAGACTAAGTACAACACATACACCGATACTGATATATGAAAACGTTCAGTTTTTATGCCTATTGACAACGGTAGATACTGCTATGTTATGGACATTGGTGTTACAACTTACATATAAACCTGGTGATTTCATTTATGTGAGTAGTACAGCTTGAACGGTAGAGTACTTCTCACAAAAGTCAAGACGATGTTGATATTTGATATTCATCCTCCTTCGTATCCATTGAATGACAGGCACTGGAAGTTCAAGCAGGACATTTTGGATGGGCAAGAACCATATTCTCATCAACATGTGCCTTTCTAGTTCAATATTATATGATACATACATTCTTCTCCTTTGCCCTCAAGTTGAGGTACCAAGGTAGTAGACATGCGTTATTGAAGAAGAATTTAATTAGATTTTCTGGATTCCTATTGTTTTTGACTGCTTTGACTGGTATGATCGCTGCATGGGTTGCTCCTGTATACTCAAAAGTGAGTTCGACGCCCTTCTGATCCGGTCTCTCCAAGAAGGCTCTCGACAACTGACTCCAACATCTTTGTTCCTCGTTGTTCTACTTTAGGCTTTAGTGTAAGGCCATATATCACGTCGATTTCCGATGTTTATAACAAGTCGATTGATCAACCCATCTTGATACTGATATTCGTCTTCCTGTAGATCCGATTCAAATTATAACGATCTTAAGAAAACTCAAGCTGTATCTTTTACTTGGCAATTACAATATGGAGCGGTATTGGTGAGTGATGAGACCGGAATATAACCATCCTTCTCCTCACCGACCTTCCTACCATAGCCCTGTTCTGCTGCAACGCTAACTCACACTGTCATTATGATTTTATAATGATATAGAGCGTTGATATAATCTTGACTGTTGTTTTTTCAACATACTTACATAGCGTCAGGGTAAATTCTTTTCATTGATTCACTCTGGTTCGAGCTGAATTCTATCGTCATCACAGACCGGCTTTAGTTCTACAAATAGTGTTATCAACGCATTGGTGATCATCTTACTACGTAATGGGTTATTAGTCACTTCATTGCAGTTGGCTACATTACTACTATATACACTGACGTTAGTTCTTTTCGCCTTCAAGTCCATATCACATAACCTTTCTTATTTCCCCTCACTAATTATCCTGAAAAATAAACCTCGAAAATTCGTTCTCTACAATATGACTTACACTGATGCTATTCCTAATTATCCAGCTCAACGTACTGGATAGTATTTCCGGCTGCATTTTCATCGAAACTTTACGTTTTAACTGTATTGTCATTAATAACTAAACCACGCTCAGTACAGAGTCGATCCTTTGAGCAGACTCTCAAACCTCCACCTGGAATTACGAGACCTTTATCTGGAATTGTTACTGAAAATATTGCTGTAGCTACATCAAGCACAATAAGTAAAGGTAGTGGTAGTAATGGTAGTAGTACAATTTGTCAATCATGTAGAAGTAGAGTTATACCTGTTACTGTTACTTCAGCAAATAGAAGATCACACGATGATCCTATTGGCAGTAGTGGTGACAATCATAGTAAAGGAGGATTATTATCTTTCACAGAATTTTTAGGTAACGGTGATAATATACTGGAGATTACACCAGAAGAAGAAGAAGATAAATGGTTGGTAGATGATAACGCAGAAAATGACTTAGAGAAAGGTCTTGTGAAACAGAAGCAGCAGTTGTGAATAAAAGGATTATGACCCCTGCAGATTTCATGAATCTTGCCCAAACCCGATGGATTGTATATAGAAAGTATCTATAATCATGTATCTCTGTAACTGCTTTGACGTTGCTGGGTAAGAATCCATCAACTTGCTGAAGAACCTATTAATCCAAAGAGGAATGATTATAGACTGGTTACGGCTGTTCCGCTCAGAGGATCAGATCAAGAACAGAAAATTATAGCGACAAGAACACAGATAAATACTTACTGTAAATGTGGGGTCGTATTTCTATTGGAAGAATTACGGTATTTCTTACAGATAATGTACTCGAACCGGAAAGGTTACGAGACATCTTGTAAAAGAACAAGAAAGAAAAAAGCCGACTTTGGGCAAAAAAGATAAAGTTATGTTATAAGCCAGTCGAGATTAATTGTATATTTCAACAGAGAGATGTGATTGTAGTCATGAGAGATCACATCTAAATAGGATATAGTGTGAGTTTCCTTGTTCCCGAATCAATCCATAAAACTTTTTGGAAGACGTGGATGATTCACAACTTGCTGTGATGACAGATATCACATCGGAAGAAGATAAATCCATAAATACAGGTGACGCTGCCGATGATATGGGGAAGGTTTGATTACGCTACCACGATTGTAAGGATGTGGATATAATGTTTATTACACATACATGTTTTTATCGTTCGTCATAATGCTGTATTGTATGAAGAATGTAATGATGTGTCTTCATGGATTGTCTTTACTATGTAATGATTGATATATGGTTTCCCCATCTCATGCTCCAAGACCGGTCTTGGTATTTTTGACAATGGCAACGATTCTATCAAAAAAAGAAAATCATTCGTCACTCAATCCTACCGGATGTAAAGGCATGCGAAATAACTCACGGTGCTTCCAATCCAGCGCCTCGACCAATTCTATCACCTTCAGCCCAACCCATCATACTTAATAGTCTATGACCTATGTTTTCTTGTCCAATTTTATCCGCCCCGTGACCAACTTCATCACCATCTTTATGTCTGATAGATGGTTGTCCAGATTGACCTTTACTCTTAGTTTTACCGGATCCACGACTATACAATGCTTTATAGAAGTCGCCGCCAACTTTTTGTGATGATGATAAAAGTCTGTCAATTTTGACCTCATTTATATTCGATCCGGATCGCTTGTTCTTGATCAAAACGCTAGTTATATTACGCAGGTCCTGTATCAGTTTCCAGTTCATGAAGTGCAAAAAGGAATACTCACGTAAACCTATTTTTGCCGCTACCCTTGGATTTTGATCCGAGACCATAGCAGTCCGCCAACATGTGCACCTTTTTACGATCATCTTTACCCATAGGTGGTAATGACAATGTCGTTTTACCTCTATCCTCCAGGAAAATCTGGATTTTATCATCTACCATATCTAAAGGCATACCAGACGGTTTCCTTCCCCCTTTTCTGAAGAGAGGAAGAGATAATTCACCTTCCTCGTCTGATGAGATATCAAACATGTCGGCGACCTGGGAGGCTGATGCAGGAATAAGATGAGCCACAGCAGCTTGGTGGGATTTTCCTTTTCCTTTGGCTTTGGCTTTACCCTTTCGAGAATAACCTGCAAGGGTTGGTTCAATCTCCGCAATAAGCCTTTCAAGTTCTCGTTGTTGCTTCTTCTCGGCTTTAACCAGACGGTCTTTCTCCCATTGAGCTTGGAGTTCTTCCGGAACAAACTTGTTTTTGTTCTTCTTGATGCTCTTTTTGGTTGGTGCTGGTCCTGCAAAAGACAACCGGTCAGAATAAGAAATCCTAGTTGCATCGTGAAAGTCTGCTCACTCAATCCGAAATCGTCCGCAAAGTCCCCATTTTCGATAGATTTGAACAAGGTTTTGCGACTCTTTCGATCTCGCATATTGAAATCAGTGCCGTCAAGGGCATCCTAATATGAGTATAAGCCATTGACCGAAATTTGATCAAAACCCGGTACTTACCTCCATGGCATCGATAAACCAGTCGGTATCGTTGTTCCACTTGTTTGAGCCAGTGAACAACGCTTCTATATCTTCTTCGTCGCTGTCAGAATCCATCATTCCCTCTATATCGATTTCACCTAATATTGATGAGTCATCATCTTCCTCGGAACTATCTTCTTCATCTTCTTGATGCTCGCTGTCGTCGTCGATTTCTTCCTCAATCTCATCTTCATCTATGCCAGAACCGTCAGATTGCCAATCATTATCGTCGACTATCTCTTGCCCTTCGTCTGTAAGACCTTTGATACCTTGACCGAAGATTCTCATAGCTTCCAGGTCCATTTCTTCAGCATCTTCGTCCTCTTCATCATCCTCGTCAACTTCGATGTTTTCAGAGTCATCCTGAACATTCATTTCTTCTTCTCGTTCAGCTTGTTCGGTTTGAGCATTCAGCATAGTACCTCTCATATAATCTCTGAGCAATTTAATATCCTCATCTTCATCACCGTCACTTTCAGCGCCTTCGACATCGACGATCTTGATTGGGGGTCCATCGCTTCCCCACTCGATATCAGAATCTTCTCTGGGCGCTTTATCTTGTTTCCTTTGACGTGATCTCTTTCCTCTTCCGCGCCTTTTCTCCCTTTTAGCAGCTTTCTTTTCTGCTCGTGACATTGCCCTGGGATTGACAAACGCGCGACTTTCACTTTCAGATAGGGCGTTCCTCTGTTTACGTTCGGGTTGAGGTAGTTGACCGATATTGATGAAGACAGGTTCAGGTTTCTTGTATTTCTTTGGTACGAACAGTATTTTCTCCTCTTCGGACTCGACAGCGGGTATAGCTGCACTCGATTCACCGAGGGTAGCGTTATCTAATTTGTTATAGGTAGGAATATCGGCGTCTTCGGAAGCATCCGGGTTGGTGTCCACGAAAAAGAGCGGCACTTCGTCTTCTGCAGACTGGGAGTCCATCTTTTGCTCGGTCTCAACGTTTGAGATATTCTCTACAACTTCAACTACATGGGTCTCTTCGAAAATTTGTGGTAACTCCGCTCGTAAATGAGGTGAGGGTGAAACGTTTCGTACGATATCTTGGAGCATTTCTGAAACAGGGGCTGGAACAGCTTGAAGACCGGTCATTCCCGTGTGGTTCTCGATGCTAGCGTGATGATGATTTGATCCGAGCAAGGCTTCCAAAGCATCTTCTTGGTATACCTCAGCGTCTTGGTCTATTTTCTCCTCAACAGCAATAGGGCGCTCTTCAGGTTCTTCAGCTTCGGACGAGGGAGGAGAAGATGTAGGAGGAGAAAGAGGTGAAGCTTGTTGGATGATGTCTATTTCGGTCTCGTCTTCAAGGTGTGTCATTTGCGGTGCAGAGGGATCGGACATGGGATAAGCTTCAATATGAAGTTTGTTATCTATAATCAACGGGCAAGAAAATCATGAGCTTGTGTCTCCCAATATTATGGAGACATTTGCTCACCTTTGCCTATAGTTATAACCTCAGCTTCACCGTCTTTGAATAATTCACCAGCTTTAACGAAGAGAGGAGCTTTCCCTCCTCCCCAGGTAACAGCTTTACCTTGGCCTAAACCTTTCCCAACTGTACTATTGAACGAACCTGAACCTAAACCTAATCCACGATGATCACCTTTAGATCTTGTTAAATCATGTTGATCGTTCGTCTTTTTCGACTTTGACTTTTCATCATGAAATCCCAATCCGTGAACTGGTGTTGCTGCTCCAGAAGGTGTTTGAGGTTGAGATTCATTTGGATTACCTCGATTGTGTGGTTGGAATAATCCTTTCGGTATCCCTCCTCTCCTAGGAGTTTGATTACCTCGATCATCAGGTGTAGAAGGTATAGAAGGACCAAAAGGTTGAACGTTGAACCCTGTTTATCATTCGCTTCATTGTCAGCTCGATGGATGTTGCCACCGAAATCGACACTTTCGATATTGTGATAGGTATGAAACATACCTTCCATCTTGGTGTACTTTTGATTATTTATAGCTTCGTAGTTGAAGCCCATATTTGTGTAATCAGCATTAAAGCTTTTCTTTGATGAACTTCCAGGTGTAAATCCACCTCTACCACCTCTACCTCCACCACCACCACCACCCCCTCTTCCAAAACCACCTCTTCCTCGCCCGCGAGGTATTGATGGTGAACCAGAGTTCAAGAAATCGCCGAATGACTGTCGTACCATTCTTTACCAATGATACAGTTTTTGTTATAAAATGCTGCAATGTACAAGATAAGAATAATTAGAGTGAAAGCAAGGAAAGAGAAATCGGATATAGTGAGGATCGATGTTTCGATGATTCAGTGTGATGATTGCATACTTTGTATAGATAACGCGGATCCGGCTATGCCCACGTGTGATCGTAAAAAGTGGAGGTCATCTTCAAATATTTCGGGTGGCAAATCCAAGGTCTACAACATATATGCGAGGACCTGAAGTTTAACTCCAAATCGGGTGTATAATCCATAAGGTAAGATGAGGTGGAGAGGGGATCCCCAAAGGAAAATGAATACATCTAGCAATCATCAAGCAATAGGAAAGGAAGCTATAAGAAAACAGCACAGATTGACTTGCACTAGCTTCGACTTTCGTCCATTGAGAGATCCAGTGATATTAGGTGGGTTTGGCCTTGAACAGACTCGATTTATAGGAAGGAAGGTCGATTGCATGAACCTTACAGTATATGCCAATTTTGGTCGATTTTCAGCTCGCTTCTCATTCCAAACAAACTGAGGACCGCCGTTGGATCTTATCAATACCGACGAAAAGACCGCCTTCTATTTCGACGACCACCATTGATCTGGGTCTTTAGGCTGATAGATAGCCCGCGCCTGCAACTCTTCGGTTCTTATGGATAATATCCTGTCTATCATGAATGGTCTCTTCCAATCTAGAAAGGTAGAAATTGGCGGATGAAAGGGTTGCAAGTAGCGTTCTTGATTTTGTTCAACCCCATCGTTCCAAATTATTTTCAATATAAACCTTGAGACTTTCCCCTTTCCATGATACTAAGCAGCTGCAGCATGCCTGGCATCCACTCCTTAGGCAGTACCAGCGAGACTTTATCCGCGACGGCAACACACCCTCTTGAATAGGATCTTCGGCAGTTTCAATCACGGATACTCATAAGGAACTCTGCATTAGTCCCATTAGGCATTTGTCAGTCATAGCTTATGGAGTCATTTCATTAGGGGTCACAAATCTTGACAGGCGCTTTTCCATCTAGAGGATATTCAACCCCTACTAACGGCGATACCACTTCCCGAACAAACGGGACACGACCAAGAGAGACACATTAGCCCACGCAGCCTCTTCATCTAGGTCAGCCTCTGAATGGGAGTTGATGCCGAATAGGTCAAGCAATCTGTACGATGTTGTTTCGATATTTAGTTGATTACAATTCGACAAGTTGATCCATTACAATGTGATTACAATTCCTTAAGGTAGTTGGCTGGTACAAGTCCTCTAGTCCCATTTCCGTCTTCACACGTCCACCCTATGCACAAGTATGGGTCAGCACATCCATAACGAAGGGATTGATCACAAGATGGTAGTGATGATTTCGCAACTCACAGTCAGCTGAGGTCTTTTCTATAATGTTTACAATTTGATTCGCTTGCACACCTAAATCTGTCGTGTCCTATTATACATAAGAGTCTTTATCAGCTAAACCCTTAGATCCAACATTCGGAATATCTGCTACAGTTGTATCTGTGTCATATAACTCACTGCTCCTGCATAATCATATAACGCCTGAGCTTGGGGTACTCCTACCGCTTCTTCTTCGACAGCGGGTGATCTAGCTGAAGTTCCTGATCCGTCACGTCGTATGGGTGGTGGTAATGCGGTGTGTTTATTCGATAGTGCAGGGGCTATGTGATGGTCCACAGTCGGTTCTTTTACTGTATAGTGCAGAGGCAGTCAGGATAGGGACATTTGAGCAAGAGCCACCAAGGATGGCAAAACGTTGGATAAAGTAGATATTTTAGACTCACCTTTTTGAGGGTCTTTCCACATACTTGTAAAAGCAGACATTTTACTCGAAGTATCGACATGACCGAATGACTAATTTTCACGATATGACCGTCAGTCGATTATCTTTAAGTTGAGATAAGTTTGTAAGGGGATAAGAAGGAAGTGTCTTGACTCACTCGACTAGAGACCAAACCAGCTACACCACCTTTTTTAGTTGGAGGAGCAGGTTTTATTTTTTCTTGTGTAATCGTTACTTCTTCTATTGAAGCGCCATTATCATTTGGAGGTGGAGAGTTCAATCTATTATTTGCGCCTTTGACCATACCTGCTGCACCAGGTACTTTACCTAATAGATCCATTGCATCTTTATTTTTTGATATTGCTCCTATACCTGATTTGGTTCCTTTTGTACCTAATCTAATTGATGATGATATAAATCTTTGTGCCATATCTGGTTGTTCCCCATTTTGAGTAGTTGTAGTAGGTGAAGTTGGTGATCTACTTGGTGGTACTGCTGATACAGGAGATGAGGCTGTATTAGATGAACGAGATGGGGGCAATAACACTTTGGTTATTGTTGATATTGGTATAGATGGTCCAGCATTTGAAGTTGACGAACTAGCATTCTGGGCAAGATGCGGTCGAGATTCAAAGTATTCATCAAGAAGAGAGAAGAATGCTTGCTACAAGTAGGAACGTTGTCAGTCGGTTCGTGCAATCAGCACAATATGATAGAGTCGACTAACTTTATCTAAGGAAACAAAGAGATTCTCATCAGCTTTGATTGTCTTGGCACACAATAACCAGTAGAACGGACATACCTTCATACGTTATATTTGCAAACACCATATTGACAATGTAATCAAGACGACGCAGGTTTTAGCTACGTACACAGTATTCAAGTTGACCTTTGAGTAATGTAGAGATGCATAACAGGTTAATACGAGACTGATGATGAACACAAACATCAAGATGACGTTGACGGTAAGGTGTATGGTGGAATGGTAACTGATCTACCCGCGTCTGGAGTCTGTACTTCCGGACCGGAAAAAGCAAACAACTCATAAAGCTTTCAGATGCTTGTTAGTAACATGTAGGTGGTATCATTTGCATTCGTCATTCAACATCCTCTCTAGTTGATCTACAAAAGACATTAAACTACTTTCCTCGCTTTCTATCTTTAAGATTTTCTACTTTTGATTGTTGGTATTACGCTTGTGTACCTAAAACTCTTAAAGTTCTATCTAAACCACTTAATACAATTTGACTACCATTCTTGACGAATTTTGAACTTGTTAAAACACCAGCATTATCATCAAATTTAAGTAATTCTTCCCATGATTTATTTGCATAAATTCTATAATCTGTTCCTGAAACAGATAAGAATTGTGCAGAAGGATCAAATTTAATTTCCTGAATTTGATTTTCTGAAGGTAAATTCCATGAATTCAATAAATCTAATTTTCTTAAATCAAATATTTTAATTTCTGTTGATGATGAAGATCCTGTAGCTAAATAATAACCATTTTCAGAGAAACTTAATGTTGTGACTGAAGCATTTTGATGTGATTCTAAGGTTGCAGCTAATGATGTAGAATTTCTAATATCCCATACTCTAACATTACCATCTTTTGTTCCACCACCATGTAAAACTCCATCAGGATGAACTGCGAAAGAGTTGTATGAGAATGATCCTTCAATTCCAGGTAAAGCTGAATATTTCACAATTTCTTCTTGTGATTCAATATCATATAATGACCATGTTGAATCTGATGATCCTGCTGCTAAATATGATCCAGATGGATGTATAGCTAACCCATTAATTTCTCCTTTATGTCCAGTTAAATTTCCTTTGTTTGTCCATTTTCCACTTTCTCCATCTTCACCCCAGATCTTGACGGTTTTATCAGCACTTGCACTAATAGCTAATTTATTTTCACCTTCTCTTTCTCTAAATGCTACATGAGTAACTGCTTTAGTATGTCCTTTGAGTGTACCAAGTACTTTTGAAGCTTCAAGATCGAATATTTGGACGGCTTTATCAGCTCCACCGGTTACTACTGTATTACCATCCTGAGCGACATCGAGAGCGGTGATACCGGCTGGTTTGGTAGCGTGTAAAGATGGGACGTGGGAGATTTGAGTGTATCCTTTGATCTGATCAGCTTTGGGGTATCCAGCAGCTGGTTTTCTCTTCTTTCGGCCGGATGATAGTCTGCATTGGTAGGGTCAGTGATCGTTAGAATGTGGGCTAGGTCGTATAACTCACGCTTGGTTGGTTTCCATGATTTTGGCTTCTACTTCAGATGGAAGAGCGCTTGAATTATCTGCAGTCATCTCTACATCTTCTACTGGAGCTTCAGGAGCAGTAGGCTGGAATCCGATGGTAGATTGAATGGAAGAAAGAGCTCTATAATAACAACATTAGTCTATTATCGAAAAGTGAGGAAATATCATGACCTACTGTCTAGCTTCGTCCCTCTCTTTCATCAATCTAGCGATGACTCTGGTAGCAGCATCTTCTCTGTACAAAGCATTTGCAAGTTCTTGCCTATATGAATGAGCAGTAAGCATTTAAGCCGCATGGACTATCGCTATTTTAACTCACCTTGAGGTCTGGAAAGCCTTTTTTATTTCCAACGATTCGAGCATAATTGAGTCGTATTCAGATTGCAAAGCAGTGAGTAGAGCTGGTATAGATGTTTGGTTGGCCGGACGAGGAGGGAGTGTCGATGGTTCTACGAGAAGCCAGCTCAGATACTGCCGATATGATGTCAATAATAACACTTACTAGCTTTAACATCGATAAGATCTTCTTTCGTTAAAGGTTCACCTGAAATTGGGTCTGTACCATTTTCATCTGTAGAGATCCCTTGGGTGAGTTCTACTCTCCAGCAAGAAGCATGGACATCTGCTGACTCACCAATATACCTCTCAATTAAAGCCTTTTCATACACAGTACCTGAAGTCTTTGAGACCACAGGAGCGGTAGGAGGGGAGCCAGAGACTGCGATAGACGCGAAATAGTTAGCAGAGAGCCAGACTCGACGGAACTTGGGCTACTTACTAGCACAGAAAAACATCCTGCTGATGGCTTTTCGTGATGATCAGTTATAGCTATGATGGATGCAGGTTTATAGAGCTTTGAACAGACTTTAATCAAGACGATTGTTGGTGTTCTCGAGACTAAATGACAGAAAGAGGGTAACCATACAACAAGGTGAACCCTTATCAATCTTGCTGACGGGATCAAATATATAACCATGATAATGCCACATCATGCTCTATAGCTCATTCGGTTGATGGCATTGTTGCTGTTGCCGTTAGATGCATAGATGCTCTGGTGTCTATGTGTATATTTCGAAATGTTTACCGGTTCACGACCACAACTACTTATACACCTTGTTATCACTGAATTTCTGTGCATCTTCTTCAGCTTGAGTTCAGCGAGAGACGAGCTCCAAGGAATACAGCGACTACTCGGATCAGGATACTGGCAGCTTCTTCAGCTTACTGCAGCTCGTTCACGTTTCGTCGATATGTCGGACCTCAAAACATTTATCAGTGACAATGTCGTTCGAGTGAGTTGAGTACATGTATCCTCTTCAATGTTGATAATGAAAAGCTGATATCTTTCTATATAGATTCTTGGTTCATCAGATAATGCTACAGTCGACTATGTACATTCTCTCGCTTTGACATCCAAAACACCTGGTGATTTATATCATGCCTTACTTGCGACTGGACTTTCAGACTCTTCAGATACTCAATCCTTTGCCACTCAAGTACATGCTTTGGTACCTAGGAAGACCAAGACGAAAGCACCTAAAGCTGATAAGTCAGGTCCCTCTCAAAGATTCGCTTTGTTAATGGATGAAGACGACAACAATGGGTCTTCATCAAGTAGTTCCAGTAAGAAAGAAAAGAAATCGAAGAAAGGCAAAGATAAAGAGAGGGATGGAGGAGCTGTAAAACTTTCACGATCCTCTAGGAAAAGAGATACAGATGGGAATTGGGAATCAGATGAAGAAGAAAAAGAAAAGGAAGCTAAAAGATTGAGGTTAGAAGAATCACCCCCTAGAAATGGGGATGAGGATGAACCGAAAGAAACTGAGGAAGAAAGATTAGAAAGGGAAAGATTGGAAGATTTAGCCGAAAGAGATGCATTTGCAGAAAGAATGAAAGATAAAGATAAAGATAGAACAAGAAAAATAGTTACGGATAGAAGTGGTGCAGGGAAAGGAGGAGGTGAAGCAGAAAAAAGAGAAGCGATATTAAATGAAGATGCTGAAACGAAAAAATTAGCAATAGAAGATTTAAGATTACATTCTAGACAAGAATATTTAACTAAAAGAGAACAACAAAGATTAGATTTATTAAAAATGGAAATTGAAGATGAAAAATTATTATTTAGAAATCAAAAAATGTCAAAACGTGAAGAAGCTGAATTTGAAAGGAAAAAAGAATTAATAAAAATAATGGAAGCAAGACAAAAGATTGATGATGGTACAGATGGTTATATGATGCCAGATGATTATATTACAGAACAAGGTAAAATAAATCAAAAAAAGAAAAAAAATGCTTTATATCAAAGATATGAAGATTCAAAATTATCATCAAATGAAAATGGTCAATTTGTAACTGATGTAGATCAATGGGAATATAGTCAAACAGATAAATCTTCTTTGAAAACTGGTGCACAAGATAAAGAAATTTTCGTGGAAGAATTTGATTATGTTTTTGATGAATCTCAAGAAATTAAATTCTTACAAGAAGGTAGTTTATCAGGTACATTAACTAAAGAAGCTCAAGATTTGATGGATAGAGTAGATGAAGCTGAAAAGAAAGCTCAAACGATACAAGAGACACGTAATTCATTACCGATCTATGAATTTCGAGATGAGCTGTTGGAAGCAATAGCGGAACATCAAGTTTTAGTGGTTGTAGCAGAAACTGGTTCAGGTAAAACCACTCAATTACCTCAGTATCTGTATGAAGCTGGATACTGTAAAAATGGGATGAAAGTGGGCTGTACTCAACCGCGTCGTGTGGCTGCTATGTCAGTTGCTGCACGTGTAGCGGAAGAAATGGGTTGTAGATTAGGTCAAGAAGTTGGTTATTCGATCCGGTTTGAAGATATGACGAGTGATAAGACCGCCTTGAAATATATGACAGATGGTATGCTGTTACGAGAATTTTTGACGGATCCGGAACTATCAACGTATTCCGCTTTGGTCATTGATGAAGCGCATGAAAGGACTCTGAGTACGGATATATTGTTTGGTCTAATCAAGGTGCGTAGTTCGCTTTCCTCTATTATATGATTCGAATGCTGATGATTTTACCAGGATATTGCCCGATTTCGACCAGAATTGCGGCTGCTCATATCGAGTGCGACGTTGAATGCGCAAAAATTTGCTGATTTCTTTGACCAAGCGCCTATTTTCGATGGTAAGTGTCGGCTTAGGTGTGAGAAGAGAATCCAAGCTAATATCCTCATAGTGCCCGGACGTAGATACCCCGTGGATATGTTCTACACCAAACAACCCGAAGCCAACTATATGCACGCCGCCGTCACTACCATCTTGCAAATTCACACCACTCAGCCGAAAGGTGACATCTTACTATTCTTAACTGGTCAAGATGAAATTGAAGCTGCTGAAGAAAATCTCAAAGAAACGATGTACGCTTTAGGAGACAAAGTACCTGAATTGATAATAGCTCCAATTTATGCTAATTTACCTAGCGAAATGCAATCCAAGATATTTGAACCTACACCTGAAGGAGCTCGAAAAGTAGTTCTAGCTACAAATATAGCTGAAACTTCAATTACGATTGATGGTGTAGTTTATGTTATTGATCCAGGTTTTGTTAAACAGAATAACTATAATCCAAAAACTGGAATGTCAAGTTTAGTTGTTGAACCTATATCTAGAGCTTCTGCACAACAAAGAGCAGGTAGAGCAGGTAGAGTTGGTGCAGGTAAAGCATTTAGATTATATACGAAATGGGCTTTCAAAAATGAATTATTACAAGATACAATACCAGAAATTCAAAGAACAAATTTAGGTACTGTCGTTTTAATGTTAAAATCTTTAGGTATAAATGATGTTTTAAATTTCGATTTTTTAGATAAACCTCCAGCAGAAACTATTATAAGATCATTTGAATTATTATATGCTTTAGGTGCTTTAAATCATAAAGGTGAATTAACAAGATTAGGTAGAAGAATGGCCGAGTTCCCTGTGGATCCAATGTTATCAAAAGCTATTATAAATAGTGAGAATTACAAATGTACTCATGAGGTAAGTCGGTGTATTCTTAGTACCTCCGATTTGATTTGGACTGAGTAATAAGGGAAACAATCATGCTGATATCTATATCATAGGTACTAACGATAATATCAATGTTACAAGAATCAGGATCATTATTATATAGACCAAAAGATAAAAGGGTACATGCAGATAAAGCACATAAAAATTTCATTAAACCTGGTGGAGATCATTTTACATTATTAAATATATTTGAACAATGGTCAGAATCAAATTATTCACAACAATGGTGTTATGAAAATTTCATTCAATTTAAATCTTTAGGTAGAGTAAGAGATATTAGAGATCAATTAGCTCAATTATGTGATAGAGTTGAAGTTGTTATTGAATCTACACCAAACGAAATCGTTCCTGTTCAGAAAGCTATAACAGCTGGTTACTTTTATAATACTGTGAGTGACTTCGCTTCAATCCCTCTTAAAATCTGAGTGAATGAAGGAAATTTCAAATATGATGAACTATCAGCTGACAATTTCCCCCATACTTTCTTTAGGCTCGAATTGATAAAGGTGGGGGATATAGAACAACTAAGAATAATCACTCAGTATACGTCCATCCTTCATCTTGTTTGATTGGAATGCAACCGCCGCCAAGATTCATATTATACTATGAATTAGTATTAACTTCAAAAGAATACATGAGACAATGTATGCCAATTGAAGGTTCTTGGTTAGCTGAACGTAAGTTGATGATTCTCTATCCTTTTTCTTTCGATCTTATCTCATATTTTTTTATCACAAAATAATGCATTGAAAGCTGATTCTGATTGTTAACTTCGTAGTTGCACCACATTACTTTAACAAGAATGAAATCGATCAAATGTTGGGTAGTGCGAGTAAAGTCAAAATGCCAAAAGCAATTGAACAACCTAAAGTTGGGCCGGTCAATCCTTAATCAAGTTGCATGGGATGAGGGATCTAGAGGAAATGTCAAGACCAAGATCTGAAGCGTATAACAGAGCTAGACAATTCATGATTCATGCACATTGCAGGATGGGGTATTCGGACAGGGCCAGAAGCGATCACTGAAAAATCCACAAACTCAGCAGTATATATCTAGCAGTAATAACTTAGATAGCTCTGTAACAATATTACATATCTTGTATTTGTATACTCAATTAGCATGCTATCTATGTGCGTTGTCCGCTACATGTGCACATCATGAAAAATGCGCCGCGGAAGTTACAAGTCTTTCTTGTGCGACACATCGTCTACTACGATTCAGGACACGATTATACGAAATAACGATACATGCATATTGATCATCCATCTATTATGCTTCAATTTATTTGTCCTGTTCTAACAATTACAACTTGACCAAATTGACTGAAAAAGATTTTATTGTTTATCTTGGATAGGAATATCTTTTCCAGTCATCTATACAAAGGAATATCAAATCAGACATGCATATTATACCATTAGCATGAATCAAGTCCATTGTGCCTAGTGATGTATCACGGCATAGACATACCTTTTTGAAACCTGATCTAATACCATCAGAAATTTTTTCAGTTGTCGAAGCATTTTGTTTATGTCCTGCTCTACCTAAAGCGTAATCTACACCTTTATCTGTGTTCCCAAAAGGAAAATATATATTTTAAATTAGCGTTCGAAATTTTCGCGTTAGAATAGTAGAACTTTCTGTTTAGCATAGTAGAGTAGTTTCTCGCGCAATATTGAACAAAAAAAGCTCCTGTTCTCGCTTTGCGACGCCGATATGACAAAAATTGATGAACTCACCTAAGGCATCTTGTTGAGGAGCAGCTTGAGCTTGACCTTGTGTGGCAGCAGGATTCATTAATGTTGATCCTGCTGTTGATGCACCTGCTGTAGCTGGAGGGGCAGTAGTTTCAGACATGGTCGGGTGATAGCAATATTAGTTTGAAAGGGGAATGGGAATTTTATGAATTTGTCACAACTCGATTTTAGACTGATGAAGTGATCTGATAACTGTTCGAATTTGGATCGAGCTACAAGTTGAAAACTAAAGTTTAAATAGAAATTAAAATCAAAAAAAGCAGACGAGGCTTCGTTTCAAGGTGTAGCATTATGACGTCACGTCATTTTAACAATCAATCAATCAAGCTCAACTAGTTAGTAGCAGGAACGCGAAATGCTCAGTTGTGTATGATATATGATAGTGATAATGCATTATTATATGTATGTATATATAAGGAACTATAAAGCTACATAGGCGTTCGTGAGACAGAATATTAGTGTAGTAAAATTTGCAAAGTAGTAACGAGATTACGTGTATAGGATTGACAAGGGTAAAAAAACAGAAATATTAAATTATTATGTGGATGCAAGATTTATAGTGAAAACATAGAGCCTTGACATGCGGATAGCATATAGCGATCTAGTACTACTACTACTAATATCGTGGAGATACATCAACATGATCTCTTGGTCCTGCACCAGCTGTACCATGTGTAAAAGGTATATTATGATTGTGTTGATCATGTCCATTTACACCATGTTGATGAGATGCTGAATTTTCACTATATCCTTGACCAGTTATTATTGGCGCGGTAGAGTAGGCATTTTGATTATGGTTATGAGTGGAAGTATTGATTTGATGTGCTGGAATAGTATTATTTCCAATAACATTGATATTACCTCTACCTAAACCAGTTTCGTCAATTGATTTTTTGTTATTATAACCATTTCCATTATTATTGTTAACGGTATTAGCTATAGTTGTATTTGAAGGTATTTCATTTCCTTCGTAATATGTTGATTGTGATCTTCTAGGTCTTGATTCAGCTAATTGATGTAACAAAATTTCGATTCTATCTAATCTAGCTTCTAATGGTCCTGGATGTCTTTCAAGATCAAACACCTAAAACAATGCAACGAAGAAAAGTTTAGCGAAAACAACTATTTAGATAGTACCTAAAGTGACACAATGATTTAAACTTACAGCTTCAGATGGACCAGCAGTTAAAAGATCACCTAAACCTGGACCTGTAACGGCTAATGTTCGACCATTTGATTCTGTTGCTTTTTCTTCGTCTCTGACAGCGTTAGGATGTCGACTATTATCTTGATGTACTGCACCTCCAGCTTGAGAAACAACTAAAGGTTTTGGTGATTCTGTGTCCGCATCGGATTCTGGGCCGAGTACAGTTTCATATTGTAACCATTTTAACATTTTGTAGAAACCTGCTGCGATTATTGCACCTAAACATGGACCCAACCAATAAATCCAGTCTGTTCAAATGAACAGAAATTTAGAATAAAACATTTAGTACAGTTAATGATCGCTCACGCCAAGAATGACAAAAAAATTTAACTTACGATAACCTGAGAAAGTTCTTAAAACAACTGCAGGACCGAAACTTCTAGCAGGATTCAATGATCCACCGGTGTAATATACACCTAATAACTCAGCGACAAATAATGCTAATCCAATACCAATTGGAGCGATGAAAGTGGCTTTATGCTTTTCGGCAGCAAGTAAAAGAATCGCAAGCATGAGTCTAAAATGACAAGTATTAGCATTAATCCTTTTTAAAGCAGATCACTCTTTGTACTAAAGATTTATTAACTCACAAAGAAGTAAGGAACATCTCAATGAATAAACCTTGTGCAATTGAAGTGCCACCACCTAAAGTTGTTCGTACGTTTCTATGGGAATGAATGACATCGTCAATCTTTACTCACACCGCTATTTCTATAGTGTTGTATACTCACAAAGTACCTGGAGTGATAGCTTGAATAATCGCAGCACCCTGAATAAGAGTTCCATTGAAGATCAATCAGCATGTACACCTTTAACACCAAGGGATCCCATGAATAAACAGACATGCATGTTATCAAGACTTACAGTAATTCCACCTAAGATCTGACTGAACGTCAAAAGGGCACCCCTCAAAGGTGTCAAAGCTCCGACTAATACCATACCAAGAGATACGGCAGGGTTGAACAAACCACCTGAAACTCTAAAGAATATCCATGCATTTACAGCTAATGAGAAACCGAATGATAAAGCGATATATAACCTGTGGAAGTAAAAGTGGACCATTGGGTATCAGCTTCAAGGATTACCTTAAACAAGATACATGACCCAAACTGAGAAACAGAGATTGTACTTACAAATTCGATGTATTGACGGTAGATGCTGCTGAACCATCTTGACCAGAAGTTGTTGAACCTGTTACTGATGTTGTAGGGATAAGAGCAACGCTGTAATATCATGGAATTGATCTATGAGCCAATAATCCTTATATCCATTGTTTTGAACTTATCCAAAAAGATAAACAGCTGATCAGAATAAGAAAACTCACTTTGTTCCTCCTAAAGCGAAAATCATAAATAATACCGTACCGACATATTCACCTATCATAGCAATAAAATCTAGAACGCATGATATGAGAATCGTTAACAAAGATATCCTCTCTTTAGACAATACATATCGAATGGATCTTGATGAGTCACACTCACGATTTTTAATAGCTAAAGTAGCTGGACCCTGTTGTGGTTTTTTCAAATGCCATGTTACTGGATTTCTTCTTCTTAATTGATCTTTTCTCGTTGGATGTGATGCGGGTAAATGTGATGTAAGATCATCATGAGTTCTTGGTAACGACATCTTTGAGTCAAAATGATACCTATTTCACTATTACTCTACTATTTCAGCAACCAGCGGCGATTGATTGATGAGTATATTAGTCAGTGAAGTAAAGGAATCTATGATAAAATGTATAATATGATTAAACGAATTTAACCAAGTCTCAGTTAAACATCAAACACCATTTGGTATATATACTATTGATGTTAATGATCAGGATCATGATTTGATGGCGAATAGGTTAGTCACATATCTTTTTTTTTGGTATACAAATGACGATAGTAAAAAAGCAGCTGTTTACAAAAGAGAGAAGAAAAAAAATCAAAATCTTGCGTTTAGACGTCATGATGCCGTGAATGATTTTCTATTTCTGTCACTTTATAGGCTACGGAATATTTTGTTTCCTTCGGCGTAAGTGGGGCTACTTGGATTTGATACAAAGTACTGTATGCAGCTGTGAGGGATGTCTGGTAAGTTAAGTGAACATGGTTACTGTTCGATTTTAAGAGCGATTCAAATACCGTTATTTTGGGATTTCAAAAAGTAAGAATTTCCTAACGATGAGACCAAGATTACTCATACAGTAGCTTGTCGATCGAAAGGGATAAGTCAAGATCTGCGTCACAGGAACGGGGTTATTACCTTCAGAATACCAGACTAATCGCCGGGTCTTTTTATTCCTAAGGTAATCCTCCATCTCATACAATCCATCAAACTACCTGACCAAGCTCTGGGTTAATATACAGACAGAGTTTAAGAGTAGATGCGTATGGTGAACACATCGAAGGAGACCTGTGCAAAGTCCCAAACAAGCACGATATTTTAGACCGATTCCAGCAATCTACGAATATAATTGTGCGTAGTAACCGTTGTACTCGTTCTCGTTCGTCTGTCATCTCATGAATCCATGGAGATTCTATGCAAGATGTCCGATAGGTCTGTTGCATATATATGGGGTGATCTTGCTGAAGAAATCAAAATACAAGACAGTTTGTATTTGCAACGAGTACACGTCCAAGATACTGATACGCACTCGATTGTAGGTGGTGAGGCTGATAGCAGAAATGAATAATATTGTAATGATAATGATATATAGGCTCTTCGCTCTGCGCTGCGCATATTCATTAGATAGACCTGAATACTGTCATCTGACGTCAAGGATGTCAATTCTTGTACCTTTTATCTCTGACTTACTAGACCACTGTAGCTTGTTCTCACTCCACCATTTCACACGTGTAAGCTTATCATACCTTGTCCACCGTAGGATGGCTTAATATTGCGTCATCTCACACTATTCCTGTTATGATGACAACCTCGAATGTAAAAGGTAGTAACAAGTCATGTAGACATCAGAAATAGCATATGAGAATATATATAAAAACAAGCTACTTAAGACTTTTCATATCGAACAGCAATTGATCAAACTTTTCAAACGCTCACATATACTTTCTACAAAAGTAAATTAATCAATCAATCAATCAAAATGGCTGAAAACGTTGGTAACACTGCTCAACCTGCTGCCGGAACTACCGGTGGTGCTGCTCCTCAACAAGATTTCCTTGGTAAGTGGTTTATATATACAGTAATGAGTAACTCTACTACGTGATGATAGCTAATATCAGTATCATCTTGATTTTGATTGAATAGATAAAGGTGTCGATTACGGACTTAAACAAACTGGACATGGTCAATCAGCTTCAACCACTGAGAAAATCTCTGATGGTGTTAGATCCGGTTTCAAAAAGGTAAATTCAGTCTTTCCGGATACATATAACCCTTAAATAAACGATATCAATGCTGATTCTCATGATACTTTTATAGTTAACCGGTAAAGATGTACCAATCCAAGATAAACAATAGATATTCTATACGTTAACAAGGTGATAAAGGGAAAAAATAACAGTCGGAAGAAGTTTATTTTTGTAGCATATATGCAATTTATGACTCCGTATTATTATGATCGAGTTTGCATGTCGCAAGATGCCTATTTTTTGCTATTCCTCAGCTATCATGATCGTAAATAAGATATGATAATAGGTTTACGGTTTTGAACTGTACACTAAGGAACCTTGCGCATACAATTCAGAAAAAATCATGTGGTTAAGTAATTACCTCAAGTGAAGGTTCCAGTGGCAACTTCAAGAGCGGTGTCCTCAAGTTGACTTCGCATCAAGCTGTTACCACAATGCTTACACGCTTATCTATTTTGCAAACTTAATGATTTGAGGTTTACAATGTAATGTTTGCAATGTCTTTGCATGCTATGCTTTTGAAGAAATATCTATTGACTCTATGTAAAAGATTCTATGAACACATTGTGATATGAATTGGGGTATTTATATGTATAAAAATGTTTTTTTATGTTACTTCGTTTTGTTTGCTATTTCCGAATCCTATAAAGCTACACATTTGGAACAAGAAGATTGATCGTAATTAAAAATATTTTCAAATTTTTTGTTTACTCATCTTGATCAAGTTCACCTCTTGAATTTGCTCTTCTTTTAGCTGCATTACCTGCTAAAGCTCTTTTAAAAGCATCTAAAGATAATGTATTACCAGATTGAGAAGCTCTTCTATGGAATTCCATTTCTGCTCTTTTTTCTTCAGCTTCTTCATTTATATCTATAGCACCTGGTGAACCAGGTCTTGAATTTATTGGTGAACCAACAACAGAATCATTTCCAGTTAATTCATCTGAAGATTTCCAATTTTGATTTTGTTGATTTTGACCAGGGAAATATGATCCAGATTTACCTACACCACTAAATGAATTTGATCGACTTCCAGCAGGTGTTATAACTGGTGTTACATCTGGTGTAGGTCTAGTTGAAACTCTATCTACAGGTTGTTCGATAATCAAGTTAAATGTATTTGTATTTGGATCCCATTGAGCAGTAACATGTGATAAATCTTCAACTAAGAAATCGGGTCTTTCTTTTTCTAATTCTTCTCTGTGATGCGATGTACATGTAGCTAAAACTAAAGCACCAGATGCTTTACCTGATCTGATACCTGTTGGTGCGTCTTCTACGACGAGGGCTAACGATAGAGGCAACATCAGTACTCAAGTCAGTTAACCGGGAAGGACTGAATAACACTTACACTCAAATGGAGATGCGTTACAACCTGATGCACCTAAAAGGTATGGATCAGGGAAAGGTTTACCTCTTGTTACTGAATCAGCGGTAACGAAAACTTTTGGTACAGGTAATTTGGCAATTGGAATAGCTTTTCCAGCGTAAAAGTATGTAGCTATAGGAGTTAACAAAAAAACATGATATTATCAATATTGATCTTACTTCTATGAGTATTCGTGGAGATATTATCAGTCTTTAGACTCACATGAAGTACAAATAGCCCATTTTTCTTCACCATTTCTTTGTTCAGCTTCAGCACCTAAATCAGCTAATAATTTTGCTACACCAGGTAAAACTTCAATACCACCACCACCTGAATTTTTGGCAATATCTTCTGCTGAAGTTAAAATTGCGGTTTCAAATCTTTCAGTTTCAGTTTTTAATAATTCTGGATCTGTAATTTTACACCATTTTTTTAATACATCAACTGTTCTCATACCGTGTGCGGCTATTAATAAATTTTCATATGAACATATCAGCTATGGTTATTATTCCCATACATACACTATTTTTTCGAAGAAACAGTACAAAATACTCCCAAAAAAAAACTTACATCTTAAAATATCATCTAAATCTAATGGATAAGTTTTTGCGAACAATTCCCAAGCTTTTACAACAGCTTCAGAAGATCTAATTAAAGTACCATCCATATCAAATAAAACTGATTCAACATTAATTGAAACTATATGTGGCTCTGCAACAGGTGTAACTTGACCTGAAGCTAATCCAGCGAAAGAACCTCTTCTTGAAGGTGCAGCTGAACCAGGTAAAGAATTTGCCGGTGAAGGCATTGCTGACATTGTGAAAGCTGATTTTGTAAAGACGGACATTTTGTACAGACAAGGTTGTTAGGTTATGTAGAAGATATGAATAAAAATTGTTATATAGTATATATATAATAGACAGAGCTTGTGATTTGATGGCAAGCTTTTTTTTTTAGTTTTTGAGATATGAGATAGATGAAGAGGAAAAATAACAAAGTTTGGAAAAAACAGATGAATTGAATGATGATGTGGATAGAAGTGAAAGTGAAAGTTGTCAGAATGATGATTGGTATTCACAAGACACTGACGAGAAAAAAAATAAAGCCGATCTCAAAAGAAAAAATCTTTTGTCTACCTGAACCACAAACTAGAGTGGTAACCGAAAGATTTGAGATTTGACAGGATAAAAAAGTATCCTTCCGCTACCTTAGCTGTCGCATAGATCTTAGATTAAAACGTGTAATATCAAATTAAGGTAATACCTATATTCATCACATCATCATCATGTTTACATTGACCGTGAAACACCCCAATTAAAAGAACAGAAGAAGTACATCCGTTTTTTGACCGTGTACGACAACAGAAATGAGGGTGAAATAACTGAGAACGCCCTTAGAAATCCCATCTATCCTATTGTTTCGGACTAGATACATACAGTACAAAATAGTTTCTCACTCCAAAATAGTGTACGTGTACTACTTGTACTACTACTACTCCAAGGGACCGAACCCCGTTTTACGTTTCACGCATCTAAAGCTTTGATTGAAAATTTTTTATCTATCATACAGCGTAAGTGGCTTGATCACATTTTGTTCTATGGTGCGACCTTGGAAACGTAAAGATAATGAAAATTTTCATTTCCTCTCGCGCTGTCAGAGCAGTGAGCTAAATCCGAAACGTATCATCCGCAAATAAATTTCAAACCCTCAGTGTTTGTGCAGGTGCTAACTGTATCAATTAGACAAATAATAATGCATAAAACCCGGCGGTATGGTGAACGCCCCCTTTTCTTGACGTCACATCTATTAACCCTAAAATTCGAATATTCCGACGATTGCCTTTTCTATATGAGGTATGACTTCGTTTAAAAATTTTCAACTTGAGATGCTTTGGGGTTGATTGTTTGACAGCTGTGTCTCATGATCTTATGATCAGCAGATGGGAATGCATCATCATAGATCTAAATCTGATGCGTGATCCCCGGGACGAGGTGAACCCATAGAAATGAATTGTCTTACGCCTTCCAAGATTGACAAATTTGATCTTTAAAGTGTGGCTTGGTAGGTTAGTTGCAGCTTTGGTCCCAGCACCACTTGTTCGTCTTTGTTTAATTCCGTTCAATAATGACCTTTGAGGGTCTTACAGAATACATACAACATTTTAGCGATGATTCATCATTTTTTGTATTTTGTCTCAGGGAACGGAAAAAGTCTAAAAGCAGTTGAATTACTTGACTAAATTCGGTGTGAATAAGGGGTGTCTTTGGACTGAGCTATAGCCGAACCCGTTGCTATAGATTATTTTGGTGGTGTGACGTTTCGGATCTCATTTTTAAAACTCCCAAAAATACAACGTGTTCTACGGGAAAGATTTTTTTCCCCCGTTAACCCAAAAGCCTTGATTCACCATCGATTTTTATTGTCTATCATATCTATCTGTCTAACAAAGACGTCAGTCAAGTTTTGTTCAATCCTTTTCAGAACTATACAATTTTCATATCGTTAATCAATAACATCAAAAAGAGTTGAAATCACAACTTTGTATATCATCATCTCAGTAACCCAATTCAAACATTAAAAGAAATTATCAATTAAATTACACAAAAATAGCCAACATGTCACCTCAATCAACTGCTCCTTCTACACCTGATGTCGCTAGAGATTTCTCAGATCTTGAAATCTCATCAACAGTAACCACACCTGGTGAGTTCTATTAGTGATGTAGAACAATGAAGAGATAGCAGACCTCATGCTAACGTCGTCTTTACTTTAGCCGCTACAAGACCTTCTTCACCTATTCCAGCTGCTTTACCTCCATCACCACTACCTTCAGGAAAACACAAGATCTGTGTTATCGGATCAGGTTCATGGGGTTCAGCTTTAGCTAAAATTGCAGCCGAAAACGCATGGAAAAGAAATAGTGAATTCCATTCTGAAGTAAGAATGTGGGTTAGAGAGAAGATTGTGAGTTGATCTTTAAAAAAAAAATGGATATTATAGCCTTATTTGAAGTATTTCCCTTGAGTCATAGCTAATTCAGTCCAATCTCGATTTATAGGTAAACGGTAAACCACTTACACACGTTATAAATCGAACACATTTAAATTCAAGATATTTACCTGATATTAAATTACCAAAGAATTTAGTTGCTACACCACATTTAAAAGATGTTGTCAAAGATGCTACATTAATTGTATTTGTTGTACCACATCAATTTTTACATACAGTTTTACAAGAATTAGGTAAACCTGGTGTTTTACATCCACAAGCAAGAGCCATTTCAGCTATAAAAGGTGTTGAAGTCAATGGTACAGATATTGAAACTTTTGCCAGTTTAATTGAAGGTAGAGTAGGTACACCTTGTTCAGCTTTATCAGGTGCAAATATCGCTTTAGAAGGTGAGTTTTTGTTTCCGAGTTTACTTAACACGCTTGCCGTGAATTTCATAAAGAACAATTTTCACTGACTCAATGACTTTGTTCTTTTCCTACTACTTCAGTCGCTATGGAGCAATTCTGTGAAACCACAATTGGTTGTCCAACACATGAAGATTCCTTACTTTGGTCTGCAGTATTTAACGCACCAACTTTCAGAGTCAACGCAGTAGAAGATGTCAACGGTGTATCACTTGGTGGTGCGTTGAAAAACATTGTTGCTTTGGCAGCTGGTTTTGTTGATGGTTTAGGTCTTGGTGGTAATACCAAAGCTGCCATCTTGAGAATTGGTTTAAGTGAAATGACTGAATTCTGTTTAGAATTCTTTGAAGGAAGTCAAAGAGAAACGTGAGTTTGATTTTCTGCTGTTGATTACCGATATTTTACGCTTTGATCTCTTTTGATCGTCAATCTGATGTAACTTACGATCAATCATCATTTGAATCAAACAAAATGGTCCGAGCTCAATGCTGATTTATGATTCATGATATTAGCTTCTCGAATGAATCAGCAGGTATTGCAGATTTGATTACAACATGTTATGGAGGTAGAAATAGAAAATGTGCTGAAGAATTTGCTAAAACTGGACAATCATTTGATTTCATTGAAAAGAAATTATTAAATGGTCAAAAATTACAAGGTACTGCTACAGCTGAAGAAGTACATAATTTCTTGAGAGCAAGAAAAAGAGTACATGCTTATCCATTATTTGAAAAAGTTTATCAAATTGCTTTTGAAGGTTTACCACCTAAAGCTTTAGTTCAAGGTTTATAATCAAGTTAAAAGGAAAAGGACATAATATATCGTCCATAACCATACATTTTGTAGCTAGTAGATAATCTCCCACCCAACCAAAAAAAACAAAAACCCAAAACAAAACACATTTTAATCATAAACATACAATTAAAAACCACACATGGCTACTTCTGTCCATAGCATATAGATATAGATTTAAATATAGATGATGAATTATGAATGTCTTACATACATACATACAAATACAGTAGTATTTTCAAACCATTACAAAACAGTCTAATATCCAAGCATCCTTTGAATTGGGTTGAATGCTAATTCCAATTAACGGAAATGCCCCTCAATTAGAAATTTTAGATCCGAGATTACCTATTTTGAGAGTGTGAAAGTGATGTTTTCCGTTCCTTAACCGAGATTCAATAGTGATCCGCGTGTGTGGACTTTTTTAACTTTTCGTATTATTGGAAAACAATCAATTATAAACGTCTCAAAATTAAGCGAGCTTGGCATTTTTAACCTGTTCCAACTGTTACTCATCAGGTGATGATCATTCCCATTTTTCATCAAAGTTTTGTTGATCCATGCTTTGTTTTGAATCGATAGTTTGATTCATACATCTACAGTATTGATATCTTTACTAATCTAGTCTTTATATATATCATAACCTTGAGCATTTCGCAATCTACTGTCATCCTCATAGATCAAAGAGCTCTACTTTCTATTCAATCGCCACCCGCGATGGTAACAACTTTATCCGATGAAAACAATAATCATGTAAATAACAACAACAATAATACAGGTATTTCACTCCCACTGGATGTATTGTCAAATATAGCTTCACTTATACATCCACCATTCAATGCACCACCACCACATGCTGAACCAAGTTCAATTCCACAAATCGATGTAATTCATAATGTTGATCCTTCACCTGCACCACCGCAAAATCATTTACAATTATTATCATTATTGACAAGATCATCTTCACGTGCTTTAGAGGCTGCTAGACCATGGTTATGGGAAGATGTCGATGTTTTATCAGGTAGAGGTTGGTTAGCAATTGTTAATGCTTTAACAGAAGAAATCGTTGAAATTGAAGAAGTCTTTCCTGAAGCTGGACCAAGCTCAATTCCTGCTAATAATGCAACTACTATTTCATCAATTTCCGAAGTAATGTCAAATTCAATTTTAGCTATTGAAGCTCATAAATCTCCTGCGACCTTGAATAATGGTTTTCCAAATTATATAGCTATACCGCCTTCATCAACTTATCCCAACCCTTATGGAGATATTTCAGTTAATAGTCCACCTTTATCATATTCACCACCACAACCTTCACACATCCATGAACTTCTTACACCACCCGGATCTAGAGGAACTTCACCTCATCCAAATGGTTCATATTTTGATGTCGCGTCTTCTTCAACAATTCCACCTCCTCTCGCTAGAACGGCTTCTCATCCTACTCCTACAGCGTTAAAAACCAAATCAACTCTTAGAGGCAGATCAAGAAGTCCACGCCGAAGCGTCAATTTTGATACTGAAAGTATTTCATCGGTCCTTACAAGAAGTAGAAGTAACAGTTCAAATATGCCCGGAGGAAGTGGATTCTTAAGACGTCAGACTAGTCTATCAAAAGCTCATCATTACGATGACTTAGAAGACGACGATGCTGATGAAATCCAAGACGAAATTACCCCTTTACGTGGTTTTGCTGAAATGAAAAGTCCAATTATTACAGCTAGAGGTGCATCAGAACATAAGGAGAATGTCAATCCCGATTTATTGCCACCACCTGGTCCCTATATTCGACATTTGAGTTTCACTAACTTTAGAACTATCGGAAGTAGACGAAGTCAGGAAGAAGCCGTCAGAGGTAGATTCGTTACTGGAGGAAGATTAGAGGGAGTCATCAAGGTAAGTGAATTCGATCTTTGCTGTATGACTTGGCTAATGATGTTTTTAGAACGCACCTAATTTGGTCACTCTTTGTATGACCGAATATGTCGATTCAGCTCTCAGTTATCCAGTCATTGAAGAACTCTTTTTCAGAGGATACCGAAAACCACGCTACCATTCCCCTTCGAAATCCCTTACCCGTGTACGATCCCTTTCAGTTGGTCCAGCAGCATCTATACCTGATTACGATCAACTAGACCCTCCACGTCCCACTTACGCGCCCTACGAAGATGAAACGGAAGAGCAGAAGTGGAAGAGAAGATTGGTATTTACACCTATGGAAGCACTTGATTTCACTGGTTGTGTCAGTAACAATTACCAAGAAGCTATGAATAGGTTCTTCGCTACTTGGCTTATGCCTGATGATGATAGTACAGATGATGATAGAGGTCGTGAAAGATCAAGAGGTGGAGCTAGATATAATAGATCAAGAAGTAGATATGGAGGATACACCACGCCTGAAGTCACAGAAGATGAAAGTGATGCTTATGGGCATAGGCCGAAGAGGAAAGTGCCAAAATTCAGAGCTTTGAAAAGATTATCTCTTAGAGCTTGTACTAGATTAGAACCGACCGTCATCACTGGAATCGTCTTCGCCTGTCCCAACGTGACCCATCTCGATCTGTCCGGCACCCGAATCCCCTCTGACCTTTTAGCCTACCTTACCGAACGTTGTCCAAGATCATTACGACTCACATCACTCAGTTTGGCTCGATGTCCTCGACTAGATCCTCAAGTCATTGTCGACTTTTTGTGTCGATGTCCAGCGGCTCGAGATCTGGTCGACTTGAATTTATTCGTCAATCCAACTCAAGGTAATGTTCTACAGCAGAACGACCTTATGCGTCTAATCACCGAAGCACCATGTATCAAATCTGGTCGATTGAGATATCTCGATCTTTCATCCGCTCGATTTACACCTGCCCATCTGACTCCCGACGTCTTCCCTCAACAGCCAAGCTTAGTCAGTTTAGGTCTTTCCCATATTCCAACCTTAAGTTTACCACCCATTGCCGATTTCCTTCTCACTGTAGCACCAAATGTCGAAGTTCTTACTCTTACCGGTACTGCCACGACATCATCTTTAGTACCTACTTTATCACCATTACAACTTACATTAGAATTACATGCAAGATTAATTAATCCTTTAACTACTGTACCATTTTCATTATCGAATTTAAATATATCTGGTGGATCACAAGGAGTTAACTTGAATCCTGGACCTACAAGATTAAGAGTATTAGAATTATCACCCAGTATCCGAAGATCAATTACACCAAATGGTGAATGGCAAATTGTAAAATCAAAAGGAGGTAGGGGATGGTATGTTGACCTTTCATCAGGATGGAAAAGATTAGATGGTGATTTTGAAGATCCAAATTCAAAATCTTGGGAATTCGTTAGACATTTACCTAAATCTGATCAAAGAAGAAAATGGTTAAATTTCTTATCAGAATCAAATGGTAAAGTTGGATCAAATGTTGGTTGGCATTCAAGAAAAATGGAAGTTGTAAAAGGTATGGGTATGTTAGGTAGAGAAGAAGGTTTAGCTGGTGTAGGTGCTTTTGCTTTTGAAGAGTAGAAAGTAAAATGTTCTGAGAAATTATAAAGGTAATAATAACAATAATTCATCATAATTTAAACTGTATATATCGTATAATCAAATCAATTCTTGTGCATAATACATATCACAATCTCAATTCATCATGTTCATATGCATTCATCATAATCATTCATTATAACCCATAACTTGGTTCGGGATCTCTTCAATCTATCTGCGATTGAAACACGATTATACTGTATATGATAATTGCCATAACACAACTAATCACAAAGCCAACAACAGCAAACAATAGCACAACAAACATCACAACAATCCGAACAATCCGGACAAGTGCGAGTCTTCTTTGGTTGTTGCAAATGATCTTCGTTGGGATGTGATTGATTTATACCTTGTCTTGTATTGTCATCACGACTAAAACCAAAGTTACCATTATTGGAAGTAGATTCGGTTGCTTGACTTGAGTACTTCATTTTGTTAGTATTGTTGTGGTTGTACGGCTCGTTGCCTCGATAAGTAGGACCATACGAGTGATTGTTGCCTGCATTCCGACTCTGATCTAGCGATTCATTTTGATTTGCAATTATACTAGGTAATATATCTAAGGGTACACCTGTTGAGTCTGTAGTTGATGAATCGACTTGGTATTGCGGATTTAAGGGTTTCAGATAAAGTCTAGGTGGCAATGGTGGTCCTATGTCATCAGTATGATCAGTATCAGTTTGGGTGTTGGGGTTACCTGGACGGCCGTAATTAGACCACCTTTGACCGTAGGTGGAAGCTTGAGGCTGACTTTGAGAAGCTAAGTCAGTATATCCTCGGTAAGTTGAGGGACCTGTTGAGATTGAGGTATCTTGATCAGGGTACATGTTAAAGACTGAATTTCGGTGGATTCGTAAAATGTGAGAAATCGGATGATGATTTGAAGTACTGTAAGATTATATGTTGATATATGATTTATGGTATATATTGTATCAAGGAGAATGAGTTTGATCGTTGAGGGTTTATTATATATATGATGCAAAGTTCAGTAATTACTGCATAGCTAATGACTAACAAGCTACATACATTCAATGACAGCTACAGATTGTACAATATGATGTAATGCCGCTCCTTTTCCTTCAACGCTCCACTGTTCACTGTTGGGGGGTAAGTCAATCAAAGGAGAGTATAAAACTGTTGTAAGACGATGCAATCGGTACCCCATATGGTAATTCAGACATACTGCATATCGAATCGATACACTAACTCTGAATACCCGTTAAAAGCAGGTTCTATGGAGAATGTGGCATAGGCCTACATGCAGTACAGGTTAGTTGGATTTCAGCAATCACAGCTATTGCAATCACCACAACTAGTACAAACAGTACAACAAGCCTCATAGCAATCACCACACTTCTCACAAGCCTTGTCAGCAGAAAGGCAGAATAAGGGTGTGTAATCGACTCTACTCTTTTTGTTTGCTCCTGAATCACTTGAATGGTCGAAGTTTATTGTTGTTGTGGTGGTGGTGATGTCGTTATCCTGTCGTACATTTTCGTTGCTGCCACTTGATGAAGGCTGAACTTGATCATTTATACCACTTCTTCCTGTCTCATTACGCATACCACCTCTGTCGACAGCATATTGGTAATTGTGATAATCAGATTGATGACAACGATTTTGCCTTCCACCTTGATCAGCTTGTATACTACTGTTGATGGTGTCGTTGGTGCAAGTGCTGTTTTTAGAAGTTATGGCTTGAGGTATGGGCATTAGGTGGGATTTGAGGTCGTAAAGCTGAATCGTCAGAAGCAACAGATGATCTACCAGTAGCAGTATCAGTTCCTTCGGGCATGTCCTTGATGTGATGGTATGTTTGGTGTTGTCAAGTGGAAAGGGCTGAAGAAAATTAAAGTCAAAAGAAAACCCAAATAATTTATGTATATCACGGGAGAGTAGACATGATATACTGTATAGGCTCATAGCCGTACAACATGCAATACTGTAGCAACCGAGGCGTGACTCTCTGTTCATAAGAACAGATATGTTCTCAAATCTGAAGCACTGACGTTATGTCATTCCCTTTTGCGAAACAGGGTTGGATCTACCAGGGTAGAGACTTATCATAGTGCTGCTATGAGGCATGAGAAGGAACGCTCTCCTTTCATGTCTGAATCGCATCATATTGTGACTTGAATTTGTCGTACTGTGTGTATGAGAAGGCTGTGACCATGGAAAGTAATCGTTGTCATATTCAGACGCAATATAACCAACCATTATGAACTGGTCAAGCTAAAAGCCGCCACCGCACCCGCCGTCGCAACAACAGAAGCATCCACTACAATCACAGTCCGGATCAAAGCCATCGCCAGAATTGTGAACAGGTATGACTTGTTGTGGGGTCATTGAAGTATCATATGGTAAAGGTGCTGGATCTGATCCTCCTCTAAAAGCATTTGCAGTGGCGTCTCTAACTGCTTCTCTCCCTATTCCTTCTTCTTCTCCTTCCCTTTCGGTTGAGATAGCAGTATCAACAGCCGCTCCTGCTAAGCCTGCCACTGCTCCAGCGGCGACCATGTTTCTAACCCTATGGGTGGCATTGCTACCCGATGACCGTGTAGTGTCGACTTGATAATCTGAACGAGCTGGACGATGGTATACTTATATTCTTTCAGGGCCCACATTTCGATGATGATATTGTCTAAGTTGAGAAGTATCGGTTGCATCTTCAGATGTGATAGATCCGGCTGTGAAGGTGGTCAATGGTATATCTGATCGAGTAGCGTTACTATTAGGGGCATTGACAGCTGGGGTTGCACCATCATTAAGTGAACGGAAGTGTCGAGCATGAGCTCGTGGTGGAAGTTTGAGTGGCTGTTCGAACGAATTACTGTGTGTTCTGAATATACCCGTCTCTTGTTTGGACCGATTGCTAGAAGTTGCGACTCGCGATTGAGCATTTAACGAGGCATTTGAAGTTGTACGATCAGAATTCATGGTGGAATTGATGCTATAGGTTTATCGGTGCCCAAGGGATATTCTGACTACCTATATATGGGCCAGAGAATAGGGTTACCGAAAGACCAAAATCCACGATTTTGGACGCGTATTTATACGCTTCAGTAGCATATGTGACTGTTATATACGACTTTAAGAGCTCTTTGGATACCCATGAAGCGGAACTACATCGGTGTTGGTCGAATAACAGAGGCTGTGGTCGAAAAATCTCTCTGGAAAGGTAATCTCTTTTGTCATTACCGCGATGTAAGGAGGGTATTGTCATAGTGGTAAATTATAGGCGAGGAAAGAGAACTTGATTTGAGCTGAGACAGGCGTTGATATCAAATATCTCCAACATGACTCGCAGATCCATAAGCGAGATCTAGGTTGTTATTAAGCGATGTATGGCGAACAGCGAGTCGAAAATCGGATTTGCAACGATAGGTAAGACATTTCGAGCTGATCAAAGGGAGGTGACGAACGTTATCGCTTGCGCATCCCGGCCGTTTCTAATAGCCTGTAAGGCTGATCGAATACGTTGACAATTTCTAGATCTTGTGCTGTTTGACCAGACAGTCATCCGTTGTTTTACAGCCTAAAGCTAGACTTCCCAGCTCCTTGCACCATTAGGCGGTTTATCAAAGAACCTTCGACCTGCTTTTGCTTGTTCTCTTTCCCATTCTTCTGCCCAACTTCTATTCCCACCACCGACAGTTGAAGGCGTATCATCCCATAACCTGCCCCCAACAGGTTGTTTCGATTTAGCGATTAAAGCTAAAGCTCTTTCTCTTTCTGACAATTCTCTAGCTTTTCTGACTTCAGCTGGGTTTGAAGGCTGAGATATATTAGATTGTTTATGGTGATGATGTGGACGATGTTGTGTTCCATGGGAGCGGGAGATCGATGAAGATGAAGTAGTAAGTAAGGTCGATATATGGGTTAAGGGGTCATTACGATTTTTTGAGCGAGCATCTTTACGTCTACGGGAAATGAATTTTCATATCAGCTTTTTGCTCATAAAAAAGAAGGAATCAACGAAGATTCGTAAGATGCTTACCGATCTCGTTCCCTCCGTTCTTCCGCTTCTTCGCCAATTTCCCTATCTTCAATTCTCTTCAGATCCTTATCCACATACCAAGGTTTAGTCTCTTTATCTGGTCTGCCAAGATACAATGTGAACGGGTCGGCTTCTTGATCTTTTTTAGCTTTGGCAATTTCGGCCAAAGTAGGTTGAGTTTTATTGAGTCTTGGCTATAATATGTAGACATTGGTTAGCTGGGAATATAAGCGATATGTTCAATGCCAAAACAACTTACATCCCTTTCCAGATCAGCAAACAGGTTCAAATGACCATCCGTTTCCCATTTACCCATTCCTCTTGCTCCACTATCTTCATCATCTTCATCATATTTTGCTTTATCTTTCCCCTTGTTTCTCCTAGCTGTCTCACTTGGAAAATCAAAATCTAACCTATCTCTCTTTTTCTTCTCCCGCTTTTCTTCTTTAGCTTTCTTCTCTCTGTGTCTTTCTATGAGACTTTTACCATGACCATGATCTTTGTCTCTTGAACTTGATGTAGATGGTAAATTATCGTTGTCAATCTGATTATCTACATAAGAGGGGGATCCAGCTCGTCTACGTAAGGTTGATAATCGATCTTGAGCTTCCTAGAAAGTTGACCGCAAGTAAGTAAGTTTATTGCATGCTAGCGATAATGATGCGGAATAAGCTTACAGCATCCACCTCTCTTTGCTCTGCTGCCAATTCTTCTGCTCTGGCTCTAGCTTCATCTTCCCGAACCCTCTGCTTGTTCTTTTCCAGATAAGGATGGTACGATTTGTGACTAGTATGTATGTCAGCTAATTTGGTCAGGAATTCTAGGGTATGGTTGGTACACTTACTGCAGGATCTGTAGTCGAGGCATCCTGGTCCGCTTTTGATCAGATCTTAGCTGAAGAAGAGAAAGAGAAGAGTATTAACAAGGTGAAGGCACAAATAATCATTACTTCGAGGTACTGTTAGGTGGCAACGTGAGGTGGAGGATGCGAGCGTATCTTACGTAATTGTGTCCCCCGCCCCCGTCCCCTCCCCCCCTCTTCGCGCGGTGGTCCGCATGCAATCAGATGTTTGGGACGAGATATAAGGAGAAGACAATGATATGCATTTTCACATGTATAAAAGCGTACTGGACAAGGATCTCGAAGTCTGCCTCAACTATCTCCGGCTTTACCATTCAAACGATTCCTGGATGAATTTGACTACAATCCCCCTTTTGGCTCTTGTGGTAACTAGATTTCTGACTGAATCAGCCATTCCTTTTGGGCCACTAACGACTACTAAAGTACCTGTATGATCATCTGACTTAGTCAATTCCGTATCGATAATCTCTTCTAGATGTAATCTTGTTCCAACTGAAATATGAGTTTCAATACCGTCCCAGCAAGACTTTTCGGGATCTGAGAATACTGTAGTAGGGAACAGCTCTTGGACAGAATCGACTAAAGATTGACTTCTACTTGACCAATATAATTTGATTTTTGTTGATTTCGATTTATGCGGTGAATCTCTTAAAGTTAATAATTTAGGTAATAAAGCTGTTATACCTACACCACCTGAAATACAGATTATTTTGTTATATCTATTTGATTCATTTACGTATTCATTCAAGAATGATCCAGATCCATGTGATCCATATGAACCCTCAATCATGATTGGAATTGGTTTTGGTATTAATCCTAAATTTATAGGAACAGCGAATCTTGATAACTCTCTGGTTATACCTTTTTCCATCTTTAACAAAATGGTTATTTTGTTTCCTTCTGGATTGGATTTGATACCACTCGTATTGACGATGCTATTAAGATGATTATTGTTCATTATTGGAATCACAGTGAGTCTATTTTATTCGATATTTCACCATTTTCACTTGATTCCAATCTAGGTGTAGTGGAGCTTTCACTTTCATTTTCGTGCCCATCTCCACCGAATTTCTCTTGATGATCATAGGTAGGAGAGGATGTAGTCGTGTTAATAGGTGGTGAGGAAGAATTGAAAGAAGCAATTGAGAAAGGATGTGATTCCCATGGTCTAGGTAATAAAGATTTTTTCCAATTTACGTTTAAGAAATAGATATAAATATAGCCTGAATAGATTGATGAAGTAGGTATATCTAATCTTAAATAATCTTGATCAATTTGATAAACTAAAGCATGTTTAATTCCACTTTTTGACATTCTAATTAATCTTACTACTCTATCGTAACCCCACACAGCTAATGCGATATAAATCCATAATTCGTATCCCCATTGATGGTCGTATCTCCAAATAATGTGATACCAACAACCAACTAAAGTCAAAATAGCTAAAGCAATGTGCATGATAACGAAAAATTCATACATCACTTTTCTAATTTTTTTTAGAGATAAAGGAAAAACCATTAAAGATAATGTTAAAGTAGCTAATATACCCATAATCCAATATGGTGCTTTTGACTCTTCTTTATAATGTTCTAAACCTTTACCTAAGTAGATCTGTAAATAGATAGCAGAGTGTAAACATGCTTCTAAAGTTGCTATTACCCCAACGGTTTTATGTAACAAGATGAATGTTGAATATGACCAATTTGTCAACCACAATAATAAATCGTTTCTACCAGAAAATAAGGTGAGTAAAGGAAGATTGGCAAAACTAAGTGCGCCTGTACGATTTGCTATATACGTAGCTATTTCCAATGTTCTTGTTGTCCACCATGCATTAGGTTGAACAGATTTATACTGTAATGAGGAACACAAAACATTGATGAAGATCCACCAACCGATAAATAAAGATTGACCTCTTGTAGGTAAATTCAGTTGACCAAATAAGGGAAAGTTGATTGTTTGTGTATGCAATGATGAGTCAATGAAATACGCATTGAAAAGGTTGGTGAGTCGATGAGGAAATGGAAGGAATCGTGAGAAGGATAGGAAAACAGGTAAAGCGAAACATGTACTGATTAAAATGATACTGAAAGAATGCAAGTAAAGTTAGTGCTACATACTGTTCTTGCTGCCACAAAATCAAAGGGCTCGATGAGAAATATCAACTTACCTATATTTACCATGGAAAGTTTCAGCTCTTTGGAAATTAGATAGAATATTATTATTTGCTATATACGCTTCTTCATCCACTAAGACAGGAGTGGATAATGGTGTATCTTCAGGTAAAGTTGAATTCGGTGTTGACATTAAACTTGTTAATGATTCTTGATATGTCATTGAAGGATTTGGTTGATCTGGCTTAACACCAACTACGTTCAACCACCACCAATGTTCTATATCACCTACAGTAGTTTGCGTTGTATCACAATGAGCTTTCATGCAGTATGCAATAGTCTGAAGGTATTCTTTATTCGTTGCTAAACAGTTTGCGGAAGCCATCATGTTGCTACTTTACCATCAGTCGAGTTGTTATCCATATCCATATCCATATGATCATGCATCTGTCTAGACGATAGAACAATCATTGAGATTCCTTGCATACTTTCATCAACATCTTCTGGTTTACAATATAAATACGTTGGCGCGATATTTTTACATGTTTGACAACATACTGGATTATACATATTTATACCATATCCAATTAATCCATACCCTTGTCTACCTGTGGACGACGGTGTAATAGCTTGGATAGACTGACATGTTAACAGCAATGTGACCGAAATCACAATGTTGAACCATCTCATTATGAAGAAGAGCTTTAGAGTATGGTCAGGCGTCAATTGTGTTAATAGTGCGGAGGTGGATCAACGATAATTATTCAAAGTTGTACTCAGTTCATTGATCCATTTTATATATGCATAATTTTCAATAGACCTTATAATATTGGCTTAGATACCATCTCCAAGCTATTCCAGAAAAGTGCCTTTGATGGAAGGATGCAGAATAGAAAGACAATTGACCAATCAATAAAAGGGCTCTTTGTACAGTAATCATGTACTCGAGTACATTCCAGGAGCCACTTTTGTCCGAGCGTTGATAAAAAAAGCCTCGCGCCATTTTTGTCAATCTCTCGATCACAAACAAACTCGTTTTGGGCATTCCTTCCGGCTAACAAGTACATATAGCGGTCGTTGTTATATGAGTTCAATGGGAATACACATGAAAGGTAAGCTGTTATAATAACTAGCAGTATGGCGGAAAGTTTTGCTAAAATTTCAAACCAAGTGTGCGAACATTATATTATCGAAAGCTCTAAAACGATGCATATACAAGAAATCATGATAATGTTATTGAAAACATGAGAAATTAAGCTACATCTATATAAATAAGCTAGCTGTAGGGAAATTCCATTATTGAAATTTATTTTTATTGACTTCTTTACCAGACTACCTCTATACAACCCACTACACCACCTAAATCTACGAACGAGTGGTTTAATCGACTTCTTCAACTGATGGACCATCTTCATGAGATGCACCAGCACCGCCGGCACCTGGGAATCCACCTGGAGCAGCTCCTGGAGCACCACCTGGTGCGCCACCTTGGGCACCGTAGAATTTGGTCATGATAGGGTTGGCGACAGCTTCCAAATCTTTTTGATGTTGTTCGATCTCTTCTTTAGAAGCAGATTCCATAGTGTCTGGAAGGAAAAAAAACGTATCAGCAATATGTAGGACAATAATTGGGAGCCGAGCTACTTACCAAGAGCAGAGATGACTTCATCGACTTTAGCTTGTAGAGTTTCACGATCTGAACTTTCAAATTTGTCTCCTTGTTCAGAGAGAGTTTGTTTGAGTGAGAAAGCGTAAGATTCAAGTTGATTTTTGACTTGAACGCGCTCAGCAACTTCCCTGTTTAAGATGAAGAGACATCAGCGTAAGATCAATAAGAGGAAAAGAGGGAAGAAAATGATACGGACTTATCTTCACTAGCATATTTTTCTGCTTCAGCCAACATTCGTTCGATTTCTTCTTTAGATAATCTACCTTTATCGTTGGTGATGGTGATCTTGGATGATTTACCGGTGGTCTTATCGGCGGCGTTGACGTTTAAGATACCATTGGCATCAACATCGAAAGAGACTTCGATTTGAGGAACACCTCTTGGTGCAGGTGGGATACCGGCAAGTTCGAATTTACCAAGTAAGTTACAGTCCTTGGTCTTGGCTCTTTCACCTTCGTAGACTTGGATAAGTACACCAGGTTGGTTATCAGAGTAAGTTGAGAAGACTTCTGATTTTTTGGTTGGGACAGTAGTGTTTCTCTTGATTAATGGAGTCATGATACCACCAGCGGTTTCGATACCCATAGATAATGGAGCAACATCTAATAAGAGTAAATCTTGAGTGGCTTCTGAAGTATCACCAGTTAAGATAGCAGCTTGAACGGCAGCACCGTAAGCAACAGCTTCATCAGGGTTGATTGATCTGTTTGGTTCTCTACCTGAGAACATATCTGAAACGAGTTTTTGAATTTTTGGAATTCTGGTTGAACCACCAACTAATACGATTTCATTAACTGATGATTTATCAATCTTGGAATCTCTGAGTACTTTTTCAACTGGGTCCATGGTGGATCTGAAAAGATCTTGACAGAGTTCTTCGAATCTAGCTCTGGTGATTGAGGTGTAGAAATCGATACCATCGAAGAGAGAGTCGATTTCGATAGAGGTTTGAGCAGCTGATGAAAGGGTTCTCTTGGCTCTTTCACAAGCAGTTCGGAGTCTTCGGAGAGCTCTGGCGTTTGATGAGAGATCTGAATGTAAAGTCAGTATATGTATTCATGTGGAATAGAAAAGTTGTAACTCACCTTTCTTGTTCTTTCTCTTGAATTCTTGTACAAAGTGGTTGACTAATCTGTTATCGAAATCTTCACCACCTAAGTGAGTGTCACCAGCAGTAGCTTTAACTTCGAAGATACCTTCTTCAATGGTTAAGAGGGATACATCGAAAGTACCACCACCAAGATCGAAGATAAGAACGTTCTTTTCACCTTCAGATTTTTTGTCGAGACCGTAAGCGATAGCGGCGGCAGTTGGTTCGTTGATGATTCTAAGAACATCGAGACCGGCAATGGTACCAGCATCTTTGGTGGCTTGTCTTTGAGAATCGTTGAAGTAAGCTGGGACAGTTACGACAGCTTTTGAGACGGTTCCACCGAGATAAGCTTCAGCGGTTTCTTTCATTTTGATTAAAACCATTGATGAAACTTCTTCTGGTGACTATATATATAGAGATTAATCATCAGCATATGATCGTCAGAGTAGTAATGCCAGGCGTGATATAACTTACAAAGGTTTTCTCTTCACCTCGGTATTCAACTTGGATGATTGGTTTACCAGCTCTGTCAATGACTTTGAATGGCCAGTGTTTCATATCGGCTTGAACTTCAGCATCACCGAATTTTCTACCAATCAATCGTTTGGCGTCGAAGACAGTGTTGTATGGGTTCATGGCGACTTGGTTCTTGGCAGCATCACCAATTAATCGTTCAGAGTCGTTGAAAGCGACGTAAGATGGGGTTGTTCGGTTACCTTGATCGTTGGCTGAAGGAAAAACCCATGTCAGTCTCTGATATTCCTGAAAGTTCTACGATTGCGAGATAACTTACCAATGATTTCAACTCGATCATTTTGCCATACAGCGACACAAGAGTAGGTTGTACCCTAATTAATGAAGATTCTAGGTCAGCGGCAAATCTTTGTGACATACAAGGTAATTATTATTTGAGGAAGGTGCAAATACTCACTAAATCAATACCGACAGCTTTAACCATTTTGGATATAATCTATATATGTGTAATGTAATGTAAAAGGAAAAATAGGATGTGTTTTGTTTGTTGTTTTTGTATCAACTCTTTTTAATAATTTAGCGAGTGAAAATAAGCCTGAGGAAAAGAGAGAAAAAAAAAAAGAAAAGAAGGAAAGAAAGATGAAATGTTTTTAAGTAACAGGGGTAGTGATTGGGATGGGATGGTAGAATGGAATCGTTCAACGGGATAGGTAGGTAATGGAACAAGCTGGATAGTGAGGGAAATTACCAGTTCACACCGTAACAAAGTAGGAAATTCTATCATGGAATCCTCCAGAAAGAAAATCAAAAGAATTCACCGTAGATAACGTATTCATAACCATTACACGTGGTATGACGAGATGGGTAAAAAATCAAAACCGAGGTTGGAATTTGCATTATTGGGAAGGCTCAATTAAGGAAACTTACTGGAAATGTTAGGGAAACAAACTTGACAAAACATCCCGTCGACCGCGGACGAAAGGACTTTTGCCACCCATAACCAGGATCGCAAGAAGGGATTCGAAATAACCAGGGAATAGCTCGGATGCCGAAGAGCCACGTGGTAGCGCCGATGTTTGGTAGTAAGTAGAAGCTTGCTAGAGATGTTGAGAAAAACACATAAACTAGAGATAGAGAGAGATATCTGAGCGAAACGAGCTGCTGGCAAGCTGAAAGATACCACAAGATGTGAACCACGAAGACTGCCACGAAAAACCTAGACAGCCACAAACTCAAACGATCGTCACCTGCAACCGAAAGGACCACCTTCAACTTGCTACGAGATCTGCTGTTCGCGCTCTTTAGAAAGAATATCACACGTTATAAGAGATACATTGTCCATTCCTATATACTATATACAACTAAGTAACCCAAATGACTGCGTTGTTGATATGTCAACGAGATTGATTACATGCTGATTTATACTGGTTTAGGCATTTGTGCAACTTGCTCAAGGTTGTATTTAACATTTCTACTATAATTAGCAAAGAGTTGAGCTGCGATATGTACGTCTGAAGAAGATTCGAGGATTTCCTATATGATTTGATCATAATGTCAGTAACCCTATATCACAGAACACGAATGCAACAAATAGATAATCCGGCTCGGCTGAAATCGTTCATTCTTGATTGGGCACGGTGTAAACATGATCAGATATTTGAAAGGTATCTGTCCTCGTTGAATTTGCTGAATCACGATACACTTTCAGATGAAGATGAACATCAATCGACCCACTTTTATACAATGATTCATTTCCATGACTGCTTCGTTACATTTATCCTGAAAACAATATCAAAGCACAATTGGTTAACGAGTTGACCCGAAGACAACGAGGTTCCGGATATCTACTTGTAAAACTCACAACATTTTTTATGATTCTTTCCAATAGAACTGCTTGCTCTGCTTCATGAGGGTTCTCCATATTGCTTGCTATGTAATGTATAGGTAATGTTTTGGATATGTTGGTCAAGCATCGTTATAACAGTCGCGTTAGAGTATTGGATTTTCGCGTCTTCTTCAAGTGGAGGCTAGTTAGGGTGTGATGCAAGTTTTTGGGGGTTATGTAACGAGCTACACGTGGTTTGTGTGGCAAAAGTAAACAAAGCTAAAGGTATGGGATAATCGTATGATCGTTCCACTTTGCATCCACTACTACTCACCAGATTATACGGACAATTTGACTATTTGATTATTTCACTTGAACCCTGAATGTTTGAGCATTGACCGGTATGAAAAATAATTTCAACCAGAGGTGATCATCGCGTCCTAAGCTAGTTGCTTGTTGTTGTCTGATACGATCCTTTTTTTTTAATCGTTAAACTTATGACTTTTGGTAACCCGATTCAATCCGACTTATTCGTGTAATCCTTTATATAGGTGGCATTCTTTTCTTTCATAGATATCCCTCTTCTTCTTTCTTCAGTCATAAGCTTGTCAATCCCACCAAGCATAGATTGAGGTTCTCTTTTTTTTCTTTTTTTCTATCAACAGCCTTTCTTCAGTTTAGTGGTCATCGACGTATCTCTTTTCACCTCTCTTCAAGATGTCAGCAGTAGCCATGGATTTCTTACAAAAATACGCTCCAGTAGTAGCAGATCAATTTGTGTCTATGAATGCAACTCAGACTCAAAATACATTATACGGTGATGTCAATTTAGAAGCCTTGAACTGGTTAGAAAGAACATGGGCAAGCTATTATATTTGGATGGGTAACCCTGTTCTTGCCACTGGTGTAATGAGTTTCTTACTTCACGAGGTGAGTCATTCAGCTTTTGCCCCAGATATCCACTGTATCAGTTTACTGATATAGTCATCAAATAACAGATCGTTTACTTCGGAAGAGCTATACCATGGTTAATTATCGATGCTATACCTTATTTCCATCAATGGAAAATTCAACCTGTAAGTTATGCTCTTCTCGCTCGAATACCAGACGTCTAAATCTAAGCTAACAATCTCTTTCATCTTGTAGGACAAGCACATCTCCAAAGAACAAATCTGGAAATGTACAAAAGTTGTATTATTAACACATTTCACATGTGAATTACCATTAATTTACGCTTTTCACCCAATTTGTTGTTATTTCGGTATGGCTACATATGAAGTCCCATTCTCATCAATCGGTTTAATGGCTGCACAAATTGCCTTTTTTTTCGTCTTTGAAGATATGTTCCACTACTGGGCACATAGAGGTTTACACTACGGTCCTTTCTACAAGAACATCCATAAATTACACCACGAATTCTCTGCTCCAATTGGTCTCGTAAGTCTTTATCCCCTCGTTCATCATCTTAAGCAATGAGAGTTTAACGCTGATATCTTCGATATATTTAGGCCGCTGAATACGCCCATCCACTCGAAGTTCTCATTTTAGCTCAAGGAACAATTTCTGGACCATTCCTCTACTGTTTATTCAGAAAAGATTTACACATCCTCACTGTATACATTTGGATTACACTTAGATTATGGCAAGCTGTAGATGCTCATTCAGGTTATGATTTCCCTTGGTCATTAAGACATTTCATTCCATTCTGGGCCGGTGCAGATCATCACGATTACCACCATATGGCTTTCACAAACTGTTTCTCAACTTCCTTTAGATGGTGGGATTTCTCTCTTGGTACCGATGCCAAAGTAAGTTCTTTAGAAATATTGATAGTAACATCACGAGTGTAGGCTAATTCTATTTGGTTTGCAGTACCACGCTTACAAGAAAAGACTCGCCGCTGCTAAAGCTAATCAAAGAGCTAAGATCGAAGCTGAAGAACATGAAAGAGCTACTCAAGAAGGTCTCGAAGCCGAAAGACTCGTGTTAATGGGAGGACCAAACAATATCGAGAAGATCAAGATTGGTACTGGAAAGAAGCAATAGATCATTACTTTACAGCAAATACATGAGATATGTTGGGCGTAGGCAGGAATAGCGGGAATGGACTATATCCATAGAATCAGATAGATACACAAGATGACTAGAAACGAATCCCCTCATTACCTTTATAACGCATCATACCTATAGTATGTAGGTTATAACAATTAATAGTTCACTCATATACCTTATCCGGATTAATACCCCTACATGTCAACCTCATGTATCCTCCATCGCATCGCCAAGCGTTTAAAAGATGATTCTCATCGAGTCAGTACATAAATTATTGTCTGTATCTTTGTGTACATTAGTGACATCACGTTATTACCGTTTAATGCCTCCCATTGTGCATAAGAAGACAACTCTATCTTGCGCGTGGTGCATACGATATGCTTGCATTGTGAATAAACGGGTTGGCTACACGTCAAAAAGGCCAAATTCGTAATCTTCAACAGCATATGAATCGGCCGACGTGATGAATATATTGGATACGGAGATGATATGAATGGATGATCTACGTACGAAATGGATATGATTTGATTGGATATTCGGGAAATTATCCGCCACTTTTGACTTTTTACTATGGTGAAGAGTGATTTCATCGGGTAACTTAGGGTACACCACCATACAGTGTATATACGCTCAGATCTGTTTTCACCGTACATACAGCAAACTTCTGTTTTTTTTTATTTTTCTAAATCAACAAAATCAAAAGATATCCATTCAACGATCGCAAACACCCATCGTCTTTGGATTCAAGCACAACAAACGCAAGAGACTCACCTCTACTACCACCAAAAGAGTTATACTTCGAACCGGGACAGTCACGACTTATACATAACACCAGTCGATCGAGTGAATATAACTACTCCACCTTCAGCTTTAAGAAACCAGTCTGACCACTACAGCTTCAACGAGTATACAACTGTCTAAATAAGGATAAACAGCTTACAAGACACATTTACAACGCGCATATCAGTAAACTTTGACAGTTTACTCAAATTTACCAATCACAATACCACCTCCAATCCCATTACCAGCACATTTTCATATACCCACAGCAGTTTCAACACCACTTTGTGAAACTTGCGAAATGACTTCATCATGTCCATGGCATACAAACCCTACAGCGGCTAACAGAAGACCTGTACCAGGTAGAGAATTATTAATGGCTATGAAAGTTCAAGCAAATTCATTTGTTTTAGGTACAAGGAAATCAAATTTAGCTTTAATTCAAACTGGTCATGTAGCAGATGATTTAAGAATTTTACATAATTCTCCATTTAAACCTTTACCTGAATTTTCTCAAGATCAACAAGATGAAAATGCTACTTCTTCTGAAGAAGGTGAAGATGTATCGGAAGAAGAAAAAATACCATTTCAATTTTCGATTGAATCTATGACAACAGTTGGAGATAGAAATCAAACTACACCTTTACATTTATTATCACCTTATTCATCTACACAACCTGCAAAATCATTATGGACAGATGAATTAGAGTTCAAATTACTTAATGGTCATTTTGATATGTTGATTCATTCTTTAAAAGATGTACCAACAGTTTTAAAAGATGGTTGTGAAATTGGTTGTATGGTAAAAAGACATGATCCAAGAGATGCTTTAGTCATTAAACAAGGATTACCATATAAGTCTCTAGACGAATTACCCGATGGCTCAGTGGTTGGTACAGGAAGTGTAAGAAGAGTAGCCCAATTAAAAAGAGCCTTCCCAAATTTGGTCTTCGAGGATATGGTGAGTGATCGTATCTCTCAGTGATTAACAGAATCCACCATGGCAGATGCAATTAATCGAGGATAAGGCTGACTGTCTGTCTCATGTAGAGAGGAAATCTCAATACCCGATTTACCAAACTTGATAATCCTGAATCTCCCTTTGCCGCTTTAATTCTCGCCATGTCAGGTCTTCAACGTCTGGGTATGGCGGATCGAGTAGTATCTACACTGTCGTCTCCTGTTTTGATGCACGCTGTCGGTCAAGGTGCATTAGCAGTAGAAATCCGATCCGATGACAATCGAACGAGAAATTGTTTGAGGGGTTTAGGACATTGGCCAACTGAATGGACATGTGGAGCTGAGAGAGGTTGTTTGAGAGTATTAGAGGGTGGATGTTCAGTACCTGTTGGTGTTGAAAGTGAGATTGTTGAATTAGATTCCGACTATGTCTTGGAAGATGATGTCGAAGATCCATTTAAAGATGAAATTGAAGAAGAATTAAAAGAAGATTCACCAATGTTACATTTTTCAGGATTGATCGACATAAAACCAAACACAAGGCCATCTACACCAACATTTTCGAAAAATTCACTACCACCTTTAAGAAAAAGATTTGCGAAATTAACTTTATCCACATGTGTTACTTCAACAGATGGTAAAAAACATGTTTTATACGAACCAAAACCTGTAATAGTTAGATCATATAGACAAGCAGAAAAATTCGGTGAAGATTGTGCAAGGAAATTGAGAGCAATGGGTGCTTCAGAAGTTTTAGATGAAATCAACGCAATAAGAAAAGAAAGGGAGAAAGCAGATCTAGAAAAAGCTCTACAAAGATCTAAAGCTATTCAAGAAGAACAGGAAAAGTTAGGTAAAACTCAAGGTGGTCAATCTGAAGTTATTGCTTAAAATAATTATCAAAACTTCGAACCCATAGTTATCTGTCCTGCCAACCCTTACACCGATTCTTATGTTTGCTTCTTCAACCTCCTACTCTTCGGATTTTCGCTTTGACTCTTGTATATATATTATATTGAACTTTTCTTTTGCTCTCTCACCTCATCATTCTGTGCATTTTTCTTTCTTTTTGGTGGTATATCGAATTTGTACATACCACCACATCATTGCGACCCTGCAACATCCCCATATGCATGTAAATATCTTAATATCCTGCTACTATAATCTGCTACAATACGCGATTTCTTCTGTTATTGTGATTACGTTATGTGTGCCACGCGACTCATATTTGACACGCAATCTAAGCAAGGGGCACCGTGTTGCAAGCTACTGTATATTGCTGCATTGCTTTGACCACTCTATATATACAATTCAACAAATACTCAATTCAATAACAATTCTTCTCTATTGTCAACTTCACCAACATAATCGGTTTCATTTCAGTATAAGTAGTTTGACTCTGTCTTTACTGGATTATACCCTATAGAAGTAGAAGAAGATAGAAGACATGTCTGATGGTATCGGTATTGCTAAGTAAGTAATCCGTTTTAGCTGGTTTCGACCTATGAGGAGGGTTGACTGATGATAGATACTTCCTCTCAGTTTGCCAAATCAAGTGAGCTGTTATTTCCCGATATCTGATGGTTCTAGGGATACAGCTGACTCTGATCTCTCGTAGAGGCATAAAATCACTTCTCAACATGGTGCTCATTTCACTATCATGGTAGTTGGTAAGTGGTTCAATCATATCGTCAACTAGAAATAAAACGAGTCTGTGCGGAAAGAGACGCCTTTTGGCTCTGTCAATATACAGATCGCATCCTTGACATGCAAAGTCTCATTCGTACCGACTTGAGGAATACATGACAACAGCTAACGACTTTACCACTCTCTTCAGGTGAATCCGGTTTAGGAAAAACAACATTGATTAACACACTTTTCGCTACTGAAATATGCGCACCAAGGAATTATCGTCAAAGGTAGGTAGGAAGACTACTGGATCTATGCGTTAGAGCCATCAAGTCTCAGTAGACTCGACATCAATACAACGATCCTCAGCTGATACATCTGATTTGATGTAATTAGATTCGCAAAACAGTTAGATAAAACTACTGAAATTGAGATTCTTAAAGCTGATTTGGAAGAAAGGGGGTTTAACATCAAGGTAGGTTTCAGATCAGCTATATCCACTAGAACTTCAAGGCTCAGCTGATATGATTGCGACAGTTAACCGTTATTGATACCCCTGGTTTCGGTGATTATGTCAACAATAGAGATAGGTGAGTTGCTACGTGCGCATCCCGTGTTTTTCAGCCCGTTTATACTGACCTCACATTGCGGTATTTTAGTTGGACACCCATTATTGATTTCATCGACGATCAACATGAATCATATATGAGACAAGAGCAACAACCTCATAGAAAGGAGAAACAAGATTTACGGATTCACGCCTGTCTATATTTCGTTAAACCAACTGGTACAACCCTCAAACCTCTTGATGTAGAAATTATGAAACGACTCGGCACTAGAGTCAATCTCATTCCAGTCATTGCTAAAGCAGACACAATGGTTCCTGAAGATTTATTAAATTTCAAAACTGTCATTCGTGAAGTCGTTGCTGCTCAAGGAATCAAGATATATACTCCGCCAATTGATACCGACGATGATGCTGTAGCAGAATATGCTAGATCGATGCAAGCTGTTATGCCATTTTCCATTATTGGAAGTACACAAGATGTGACCACACCAGATGGTAGAGTTGTAAAAGGTAGAGAATACTTGTGGGGTGTAGCTGAAGTAGAAAATGAAGATCATTGCGATTTCAAAAAGTTGAGATCGTTATTAATTAGATCATATATGTTAGATTTAATCACTTCAACCGAGGAAAATCATTATGAAGCTTATAGATTGACTCAAATGGAAACACGTAAATTCGGTGAACCAAAGGTTAGGAAATTAGATAATCCAAAATATAGAGAAGAAGAAGAAATGTTAAGAAAAAGATTCACGGAACAAGTTAAATTGGAAGAAAGCAGATTCAGACAATGGGAACAACATGTAAGTTTGAGATTTTGAGATTTCACTTAATTACCATAAGAAGAAATACATCATGCTGACTCCGCGTAACACTGACCTCTAGCTCATCGCTGAAAGAGATAGACTTAACAAAGATTTGGAACAAGCTCATACTGCTATCAAAGCTTTAGAGGTGAGTCAAATCGTACCATGCAACTTGAACAGGAACTGAATAACTTTTTTTTCGTTTCACAGGCCGAACTAGATACAGTTGCTGCTTATCACCGACAAGGTGGTACAGTCGGACGACGATAGGTTGGAGTGTTTGCGTCCTATCTACTCGTTCAATACCAAAGTCTTCTTCATCTGATTACTCTCTCTTACCTTACCGATACTGTTTATGACCCTTGAATGTTTTACCTTGACGTATTTTATACCATACCTAATGATTTTTATCTTTCCCGAATGAATTATGCAAGGTGTTTTTTGATGATACAAAAGGCGCAAAAGTCATCCTTCGGTCATTTGTAAAATCCACCCCATGTATATTGCCGATGAAAGCTATTTGTTATCACTAGATATGCTATTTAGAACAGCAATGCATATATATATACAATTTGTGATGCAACAACAGTATTTAGGTGGCACGGCACAATTACACATATAAATGAGGCGAGATATCATCGATACGAAACACCCCTTTCACCACTCCCATATCCCCCTGAACTCCCTCCAATCCTCGTCCCCGCCACCTCCAACTACCCCTCCTTGAGCTTCTCTCTCAAATCTCTCAATTTCTTCCTGATCAAACAACTTCTGATAACATGATCTCCCAGGTGTATTGAAATGTTTATATGGATCTATAGGTTTAATTGGATCTCCACATCTATAACAGAAATGTGCGTTACATCTACCGCAAGTCATATGATTACATCCATGACTACGACAAATGGACGTTAGCATCATGAATCCACCAAAAAAAGTTTGAAGACTGACCTCTTCTCGACTCTGACGCCACAGCCTGAACAAGGTCTAGTTTTAGATTCCAACCAAGATTTATTCGCTTCATCCTCAAAGTATTTAGCAACTAATCTTTCTAGATTTGCTTTACCTCTTTTCAATTCCATTCTTTTTCTACCTTCACTATTTTCTGAATAACTTAAATATTCAGAAACTATTAGAGATGTTTGTGGGAATGCACATGGTGTATGTGGACCATGCCATGTTGCATTACAATATAAACAAAATGAGAATGAACATTTTGGACATGTTCTATGTCTTGCCCATCTGTCTTCTGTCGGTATACTAGGCGTAATAACTGATTCGACAGATACCGTACTTGCACTGTCAGAATTTGCAGAAGATGTAGATGAGAGGTCGGATAATCGAATGACACGAGATGTGAATGCTACATCGAAAACAACTGATGTAGGTAATGGTGGCGGTGGTACGGCTGCTTGACATGATGGTCTTGGGCATATCGTATAAGAGGGATCTAAAGAGGCATTAGCTGTATTTACCGTCAATCTCAGGTTATGACATACCTATCTCTGCTATACGCTTTTCTTTCACTTCTTCCCATCTTTCCCTAAGCGTTTTCCCCACCACACTTTCTACCAGTTCCACATCAATTTCGTTGTCCACTGTTTCTCCTCGATCGCGCAAAGCTCGCTGCTTGGTGCAAGATATACTGGGACAAGATACATTTTCTAACGATCCTTCTGTGATTGCCAATGACCAACAAGAACTGAGGCAAGGTGTACAACTATAACAATAATTTAGCATGTAGAAGATTCTCTCTACCATATATCACTTACAAAACACATCCACAACCAGGCATCTGTATACAACTTTTCCCTTTACGGTTTTCCAAACAAATCGAGCATGAAAAAGCTGTCTTTTCGAAATCTGAATGTATCTGGCTAGCGTTGTAGGTCTTTAGCATGGTGTGAAATGTTGAAGGCGGAATGATGGGTGGGACAGATAACCTATAATCAAATACTGACATCAGCATATATAGACAAATGGCAGAGAGGTTCACTCACTCTAATGAAGAACCTTTAAACATTCCAAGATCTGATAAGAACTCCCCTGTACCGACCCATTCCCACCATTTCCAGATTATACCTATACCTTCACCACAAACTTCCTTCTCCTCATTCCACATCTCGATGAGCTTATCTTGGACTTGTTTTAATGTCGATTTAGGCAACCAATTGCCTAGTTTATCGCCACTGGGTAATGGTGCTCTGAGTGATATCGGCTTCGGCGCTTCGACAAGAGGATAAGATTCCGGAAATAGTACTCTCAAGATGAGAGGAGGAAGATGGGATACCTCTAGAGATACTGATGGACCTGACGATGTATCCAGCTGTACTTGATGAGTGGTGGCAAGGGTGATGGGTAATGTAAGGGTTAAAAGGTGACCTGGCTTGTTATCAGGATTTGGATGTATTTCAATCAAAGATGGATATATCGACTGAGAAATAAGGTGTTAATAAGTCTATGTTTCTCATGAATAGTAAGAAAAGGGCTTACATCCAATACGGTAAGCTCATCCTCTTGAAGGGATGAACATTGGGCGGCAACATCGTCGATAAGAATATCGGTCATATCGCAATAACACCTTTTTTCTCTTGGTGAATTCTAAGACGCTTTTGAGACCCACCTGAGGGATGATGCAATCGCTGTTGATATTGGAGGCTCTGTAAATCTACTTCGTATCTTATATATGTAGTTGAGAAAAAGATCAAAAGATTGTTGTGACTAGACACGAAAAGTGGAGGTCGTCCACACCAAACAAAATCCCAAAGTTAGTCATCCAACTAATCGTCAATATTTTGATACAACCTCTTCTTTGATACCCTGATAAAACAATCGAAGAGAAAAACACACTCACTATTCTAGAAAGGGGACGGGAAGAATGAGCGGGTCGATAAAAGGTTTGTCATCTCCCACAAATCATGAATACGATGAGAATACTAAATAATAGTAATCATTCAACGCGTAGCTATCGATACCGATTCTGTTCACCGGATACATTCCGGTCAAGTCGTTTTAGATCTTCAAGGTGCTATAAAAGAATTAGTGGAAAACAGTTTGGATGCAGGTGCTACTGTCATAGGTATATGATCTCATATCGAGGTTCATGGGATTTCGCTAAAACGATTTTGCATAGATGTACGCATCAAAGACAACGGATTAGATAGCATCGAAATCTCAGATAACGGCTCGGGGATAGCGGAAAGTGACTGGGAATCAATAGGTAAATTAAGCAATGCTATCATTTTGATGTTCGAGACAGACTAATGTCTGTTTCAGGTCTTAAGCACCATACATCGAAATTACCTTCTTTGTCGGATCTATACAAAGTCACGACATTCGGTTTCAGGGGAGAAGCTCTATCTGCTTTATGTGCATTATGCGAAAGTGTCACCGTTATCACAGCTACAAAGGAGACTGCACCTATGGGTACGATTATCAAGCTTGGTAGAGATGGTAAAGTCTTCGACTCAACGGGTAAAATAGCTAGACCTGTAAGTCCAATTCATGACATTCAGGCTTATTGTTATCGCTAAATATGCCTTTAGCGGGGGACGACCGTAACTTTAACAGGATTGTTCGATCCTTTACCTGTCAGAAGGAAAGAATTTGAACGAACCGTCAAGAGAGAACTCACCAAAGCTCTCACCCTACTCACCGCATATGCGTTAGTACCTGCAAGTGTATCTTTGCCAGATGGCAGAAATGGCGTTAGATTAAAAGTTGAGACTGTAGCAGCAGGAAAGACAGGGTGAGTTGGCATTTATACTGAGCGACATAAGGGTTCGAGTCGCTAACAATCATCTTAGAAAACGGAATATTCAGCTTTCAACAGATGGTAGAGGATCGTTAAGAGCTTCTGTGGGAGCAGTGTGGGGACACAAAGCGTTAGATAATGTACAGGATATCGATCTAGAACTTGAGGTTGAAATAGATAGAGTCATGGCTAGAAGGGAAGGTATAACGGAAACGTGGGTTTTTCCATCACTCTACTCCAAACTGTCATTTTGTACTGATTGCAAGCTATAGTACGCAGACCATCAAAGTGGCCGGATTGATCTCTTCAGCTCAATGGGGTCAAGGTAGATCAAGTGCAGATAGGCAATTTTACTTTATCAACGGAAGGCCTTGTAACCTTACCAGTGTACGCATATATCAAAACCTCAAAAATAGCGAAATATGTAGCTGAGACACTCAGTAGGTCGCTCGGGCTATTAACGAAGTATACAAGTCCTTCAACACACATCAAGTACCTTTAGCTATTCTAGATTTTCAAATTCCACCTCGTAAGCTGTTGTATTGTGATCTTTTTCAGGAAATAGAGGCCGCTGACTTAACTTTGTGGTTTGAAGAGAGCGTGGATATCAATGTCAGTCCCGACAAAAGAACCATCTTTGTTCACAGCGAAGATAAGTTAATCGAGGCTTTGAAGGTGAGTGATACGAGGTGATCTGTTTTAATTCGTTAACTCAACTCCGCAATTAGGTTGCCCTTGACGTATTCTTCCAACCATCCAGATCGATTTTTGCGATAGGAGGCGCTACTCAAACAGTCAAGCAGATTCGTGAAACTCAATCGCAGCTGACACAATTCGGCAAAAAGAAGGGTGTCATGGAGGAGCCCGAGACCGACAAGGGTGGGGAGGTAGATGGGGAGACAGACGAAAAAAGAGACGTTGAGACTGCCAAAGATGGAGAATTAGATGCGGAAAGGACAGCTGGAGCATCGTTGGAAGTAGCACGGGATGTAGAGGAGGAGAGGGTGGAGGAGGAGGAAGAGGCCATCACTAAAATCACAGCAAGGAGACGAAAGTCATCGCCAATCATACAGATAGATATTGAATCAGAGGGTGAACCTGAATTATCGCAACCGCCTTCTCGTCCATCTCGTCCATCTCGATCATCTCAAAGGCGGTCAGTGCCTTCATCTCCCCCTTCTGCTCCAAAGCGAGTGATACAGCAAACAATGAATACAAGTCAAGCTTCCTGGTCACCTGATAGAAAATCGCGCTCGACTCCTTCATCTCGAGCGGGACCCGGGCCAAGTACACGAGAAGCTAGGTTGGATCTCAGAAAGAAATTGGAAGCGTACGTTAGTCAGTCTGGGCCGGTAGCTCGAAACGAGGAGAGTGACCAAGAGTCAGACGAGGAGGCAATACAACGAACAGGTAGAGACAACGAGATGGGCGTAGAAACAGACGGAATGGAACTCGATAATATGGACGTAGAAGGCGATATCGGGGAGTTAATAGAAACAGAAGACTTGGCCCATGACGTTAGCGTGAATTATGATCAACAAGACATTTCTGAAGATTCGGTACTCAAGAGAGCCCGCCCGCCCGACGAACCTCTAGTTGACGATGAGCTGGATACATCACCAATATTGGAAAGTGCAACAAAGGGAACTGAAGCTGAAGCGATAGAGGTAGATACTGAAGGTGAAGAAGAGGAACAGCCTGGTACAAGTGTAAGGCGTCAATCAAGTGCTTATCGAGACGAAATCTCTACAACAAATATACAAGGTGAAGTGAAATTAGCTTTCAACTTACCTAGACTGAAACTTCGATATAATGCAAAACGGAAAGACGAAAGTCAAGAGCAAAATAGTGTCAATAGTACGAAAGATGCATTTAAAGCAGTAAAAGAAGCCGGATTATCTGATGCAGCAGGTATAGCAAATAAAAATATGCAACTAGCTGAAGAAGCTTTATCAAGAGTCATATCGAAAGAAGATTTTGAAAAAATGAAAGTTTTAGGTCAATTCAATAAAGGTTTTATCATTGCTAGATTAACAAATAAGCCTGATCCTGATTCAACGATATCAAGTAGAAAAATCGGAATAGGAACAGATGATTTATTCATAATTGATCAACATGCTTCAGATGAAAAATATAATTTTGAGACTTTACAACGTACTACAATCATTAAAGGTCAAGCTTTAATCAAGTATGTGATAATTTTTCTTATCGTATACTTTGAATCTCTGCCATAGTAATATGAATAGCTGATAATCTTATCTTGTTTGATTAGACCCAGACCATTACAGTTAACTGCTGGAGACGAGATAGTGGCAATGGAAAATCTAGATATTTTATCGAAAAACGGATTTGATGTGAAGATTGATGAAGATGCTTTACCTGGTCGAGGTGAAAGGATTAGTCTGCTGGCTATGCCCGTTAGTAAAGAGACAACGTTCGATTTCAAGGGTAAGTCACCATATTTGACGATCCATCAAACAGCTTTGCCTCACTCTTGTGTTTAACTTCAAAGCTAATTCGAGTCAAACTATGTATAGATCTTGAACAATTATTACATATGTTAAGTGATGGACCACGAACACAAGGTCAAATGGTCAGATGTACAAAAGCAAGATCAATGTTTGCTATGAGAGCATGTAGAAAGAGTATTATGATTGGCAAAAGTTTGACCAAGTTACAAATGGTTAACGTGAGTTGTAAATTGATTAAGTCTTCTTTGATCGCTGATGTAGACTGTTATTCAAACCAGTTGCTGAAGAATATGGGTACGATCGATCAGCCTTGGGTAAGTTTCTTGAATATGTAAATTGACGTTCGTACACTGCTAACCCATCAACCCTTATCAGAACTGCCCACATGGTAGACCAACGATGAGACATTTGATCAAGATTGATCAGCCTACTAAGTCACGTTCTGGAAAGGATAGGATAGATTGGAGGAAATGGAAGAAAGAGCAAGAAATCTGATCTCCTTTGACCAAAGCTTATCTTCTTGAACACAGTACATGTCCGTGGCTACCAACATGTGCTATTTGGCAACATGCATAGAAACTGATACTGATACACAACAACTAAATACATGATTGTCATTCGACTTATATACAACTTTATCTAAACACCGCTATAATTCGGTATTACTATTGATCCTGAACCAAGATTCCTCCCTATGTTCAATTCGACAAGGTAGATCTATCCATTTGGCTCTCGACCATCAAAATCCTTTTCAGAATGACTAAAACTGCTCTACAAGCTTTTGTCCAATTTTCTTCTGCTGTATTATCATTTTGATTATTTGTAGAAGAATTAGGGTTACTCTGGTTACTTGATGGTGATGATGATGATGATTGGTTTGATGTTGAAGTCGAACCCAAACCCATTATTGACATTGAAGGTAATGTTAAAGAAGGAATTGATGATATTCCAGGTAATTTGATTGAATGATTCGATATTTTGTCTTTATGGATTCTGTGTGAATGGATTAGCTCATTTGGATTGATCTGGGTCCTTTTAATCAGAATAAACCCGCCCTGAATCTTGTCTAGAACACAGAGCGTAGCGAGGGAGTGAAGGCGTAGGATTGTTTCAGACGAGGAGGAGAGATGCTTGGAGTTGAGCTGATATACTCACTCAATATTATTATTTGCCCAACCTTTGTTGTTCAACTTGCCAAATTCAATCAATTGTTTCAAACAATTCAATATCGATATCAAAGCATAATTGAACCGTCTATTTTGTAACAGTCTTGCTGGAGACAAGTCTGATGAAGCGTATAGTTCATATACATTTCTCGAAGGTGGTAATTCTTCTATACGCGAATATGAACCTAAGGGAACGATTTTATATCTATTGAAACAAATATAAACAAAATTCTGATATTAGCATTATATAGGATGTGATTTTAGTGAATTTTGCTTACGTTTTGAAAACAAAACCAACTTTATCAGCAATTCTATCTAAACACAAAGCCGTTAAACCCCATGCAGCGTTAATTTCATCCCATTCAACATGTGGTCTACCACCTAATCTTAACCCATTTATAGTTCCAACTGTTATACCGTGATTTGAGGATGAGGATGATGATGATGAAGATTCTAATGGAACATGACCAATTTGAAATGCATCATTATATACATTAGTAGATTCTAAATGTGATAATAAAGATCTCGATAATAATAGATGTGTTTTGGCTGTTGTTAATTCTGATTGTAAATGTGATGAATGTGTAGATAATTCAGCATGCTGGAGTAAATACCTGTAGTCATTTGGCAATTGTAAGTCAACGATCTTTTGAGAATCAAAAGAGCGATTGAGTGAACTTACTTGGTCTCCTCACGATCAACTTCTTCTTCATCTCTCTTCACTTTTTCTTCTTCCATCTCTACTTCTTTCAACTCCTTTTCTCTTTCTTCAAGTACAACTCTTAATTTCTCTTCTTCATCTTCTAATTCCTTTTTACGTTTCATCAATTCATTCCATTCATCTTCATTACCCTCTATATCAAATTCACCTAATGCCTCTGTTTCCGATTCTGCTTTATTTGGATCTTTATTATCACTTTTACTTATACGTTTTACATATGATGAAGAACTTTTACTTTGGTTCTGTGTTTCTCTATTTCTGAGAATTTCTCTCTCAAAACGTATATAAGCATCTCTTTCTTTTGTCAATTCTTCAGTCAATTTTTGAAATTCATTTGTTAAGATTAAAGTACATTCTGTACATAGTGGATGTGAAATGGATGTTTCACTCGATAATACCGAATGTAATTGATCAACTATATTCGTATTCGTCGTTGAATGTGCTGAGTGATGATTATTGTTAGATTGGGCATGTTGAGGGAATATCGAAGAATCAGATAATAATATGAACGATTCTGCTACAGCATTATTCCTTGATGAAGTCGAAGGTATGGAATTTGATTCCCCCCATATTTTAGCTCCGGGTTGTGAAGAAGGTGGAAGTAGATTTAACTTCGAGCTAGCTGGTAAGGTTGATGGTGTAGATCGTGTAGGTATAGCAGATTTGATCAGATTCAGTTGTGATGAAGTCACATCTTGTATCGATGGATCAAGTATCAAAGGCTATTATGACAGGTTAGTAAATACAGATCCAGCGTTATGGTGAAGTTCATGGGCTCACCTGATGACATCTCTGACAGATATGTGAATCTGATCCCGAGGAGATCGAAGGACCTGCTTGGTGTTGCTGCCGGGACATATTCCGGATTTGTTGTTGCCCTTTTGAGTTATACAGCAAATGCCAAAAGATAATATGAGAGACAGTTTAATGAAGAGCAACATGATCAACAGCCGGTTATATGCTTGTGCATCATTACGTTCAGGCGAAGGGATATCTTCCGCTGGAAGTAAACAATTTTAACCAACAACAACGGCAAACTAACAAGAATAACAAATCCTCATTATCCTCATTCTGAACGAGATTGAAGACCTTTGTGCTTGCAGTAATCGAATCATTATTGTGAAGATATCGCTATTACAACATATTCAGATTGCAAACTAGAATCCAATTAAGATACACCGTCTGTCAAAACAGCAAAAATGCCCAAAAGACCCCCTTCACCACCAAGCTTCACACCACCGCTACCATCAGACCAACATTTAGTTGTATTATCTTCACCTCAAGGATCAAATAATTGGTTATGTAAAGATACTAAAGATGTTGAACGATTAGTTGAAGTCTCATCAAAGTTAAGAAGGATCAAAAGTCTAATCATCATGAGAGGTATGTCCAGTATATATATATGATCAGGCTGTTCAAGCTAACCCTGGCAAAGAGAACTGGTTGATCGACTAAGAATAACTGATATATGGTTTTATGTATAGGTGATTTCGCAATTATATCATTATGGCCACAAAGCTCAGAAGAAAAAGGAGGTAGACTTGTCGGTGAAATTCTACATATTCTCGATAAATCAGATATAAAAGAATGGAAAAAAGCTGGTGCATGGTAAGTTTAGTTCACTACTTTTGGTCTTCTAAACTGGTTAATCGTTAAATACGTGTTATCATGTTACATAGGCCAGAAGGGTTGGGTGAAACTCCTACTCCAGCTCAAGCAATACGACAATCAGACTCCGAGGAGGAAGAATATGCTAGTGAAGGGGAGGGAGAGGATGAGGATGATGATGAGAGTCGTTCCCAGTAGTCAATTTGTTAACAGGATGATCAAACATTCACTTCGAATATCCAGCATCGTATATACCCAACTATCCAAGTCAAACATAGAATGGATAATGCATTATAATCAAAGTCCGTTCAAAGAAATCATATGCTACAAAATACTCATGAAAATGATATTATATATATACTGAAAGGGGGAGGTTGATCAGACCTTTCACGTTGGCGGTCATTAATTTCGCTCCATGACGGATAGAAGTATCTAATCGCAACCTCTAAAACACCAATACGTCTTGATACTCTTTTCATCCATACTACTTCTTCCAACTTCAATGGTGAAATCACCATTTGGTATTACCCACCTTTGCTTAACTACATCCCATATACTGACATCGTATCTCGATAATTCAAACGTTACCGTTTTGGTGGCTCCCGGTTCCAGTTGAATTCTGGGATACGGGAAAACAGGATGATCAACCACCGCCTTCAGAAGGACATTGATAAATTAACAGCTTGGATTACATTTCACTTACCTGTTGAAATCCCTTAAAACCTTTGGAGGTTCACCAGCTTCAGGTGGATAACCTAAATATAATTGAGGTATATCACACCCAAGTACATTACCTGTATTGGTAACATCAACAGAGATAGTCCATCGAGTTCTGTGTAACCTGTTAGATGTTTCGGTGAGTACGCTTGGCTCGGTACTTATACATTTGCAGAAAACTCAACTTACGATTTAAGAGTGAATGAACCTAGTTTGCCAGTACTATTACCTCTTGTTGAACCACCATCGGGTGAAGTAGTATTGCAATTGGCTGATGGGTAAGTTGTATTAGTCGATGATGAAGGTACATCCCTTTCCTCCACGAAATCCCTTTTATTCCCACCTTGATCAACACCATCATCATGACACCACATATTGATATTGGAATAATCAAAAGTAGTATAACTTAAACCGTATCCGAATTCATATCTTGGTGTTATATTCTTACTTAAAAAATGTCTATAATCTATATTCAAGTCTTCTTTATATTCGACTGGTGGATGAGGAATTACATCCGTGTTGACGTAATCGATATTTGCTGGATAATCGGATTGCTTCTTAGCTATGGTATAAGGTAATCTACCTGAAGGGTTATATGAACCATATAGCACATCGACTAGAGAATTACCTGATTCTTGACCTGGTAAACCAGCCCAAAGAACAGCTGTAATATTTGGATGATCAATCCAATCTTCCATTATAATTGGTCCAACTGAATGAATGATGACGATAGTATTGTTATTGACACCTGCTACAGCTTTAACTAATTCGTCGCCGTTATGCCATGCAGTAATGTTATTTCTATCACCTTCATTACCATCGACTGTTATATATCCTTCACCTGAATCTGAATTGATACCAACTAAAGCAACATCATATCCAGTTGCCCAATATTGTGCTGATCCAGTATCGAAATCGTTGAACCACCAATCTAAAGTCGTACCATCTTTTCGAGCTTGTAACGATATTGCTTCTAATGGATCAACTAAATATGGGAAATTACATGTTCCAGATCCCCATCCCATAGCTAAAGTACCTTCATCTCCACCTCTATCAGAGTATCCATTTGGGCCCTTATAGGAAGGAGCTAAATCAGAGCCGATCAATGTCATTTTACGCGGTGCTTTAAGAGGTAAAGTGTTATTAACATTCTTGAGAAGAACTGTGGATGATGCGCCAATATGTTGCACGAGTCTATGCAAGAGAGGTATATTAGTAGGTATAAACATATCAAGTAGGCCTTACGACTTAACTTACTTCCAATGATCATCTCTAACATCGACATGAGAGTTGTTGGTAATCGATCTAGGTCTTGAAGCGTCAAAGTTGACTTCGGGAAAGGTACCATTATCTTGATGAAGTAAGAAGAAACTGGCCATAATCCTCTGAGCCATATCATCCAGTCTCTCTAACGGTACACTGCCATTTTGAACAGCTTGAGTTAAATTCTTACCCCAATAACTCGTCAAAGACTTCTGTTCAATATCACCAGGCATTGTCATATCTAAGCCAGCATTGGCAGATAATACTCCAGTATGTTGAGCATTCCAATCTGACATTATATAACCTTTAAATCCAAAATCTTCTTTCAAAATACCATTGAGTAATTCTGAATTTTCACATGCCCATGTACCATTCAACAAGTTGTATGAACACATCACGGAAGCTACATCCGCTTGAACAGCTTTAAGGAATGGATGTGAATATATTTCTCTCATTGTTCGATCAGTTATTTGCGAATTTGACGTCGTTCGATTTCTTTCTTGTTCATTTGCAATATAATGTTTGACACTAGATACGAATGGTTGAACAATATACTTATCAGTTATATGTTCGGTATTTGCGATGTGCAGAAACACTTACGTTGCTTGAACGCCTGCATCTTGTAATCCCCAAACGGTCATTTGAGTTGCCCAACCTGACAAGTATGGATCTGCACCAAAACCTTCCCAGTTTCGACCACCAGCAGGTACACGATACATGTTAGTCATAGGACCTAAAGCTATATTTGCACCTTTACCTCTGAATTCTTGACCCATAGCAAGACCCCGGGCATACATGAGGTCTTTATCAAAGCTAAAACAGGCCGAAAGCTTACGTCAACTCGGTTGATGTGCGAAAGTTTGGAAGGTACCAATAACTTACGTTGAAGCGACATTCACACCAGCAGGGAAAGCCGTATTGAAATCTGTTAATCTTATACCTGTAGGAGCGTCCATTAAACACAAACCTGGAAAACCATGTTGGGGTACTGGACCGATATTTCCTACACATCTACCTTGTTCCCAACCTAACCCAGTCGTAAGTTGGACTTTTTCTTCTATAGTCCAATTTTTCAAATAATTTGCAGCTTTACGATGCGCTTCATCCCATTTCGAAGAAGGATTATAATAAGTTCTATTGAATGGTGCAGGTACCCAATTAGACAGATACGTAATGTTGGATTTTGGAGGATATTGATATGGATTATTAGTTGTATTCCCTGATGAATTACTTGAAGATGTACCGTTATTTGAAGGTAGAGTGATGTTACTTGAAGGTGTTTGAGCTGACGTTATATAAGGTAAGCCAGCGAAACTCAGCCATAAAAAGGCTAAGGTAGTGATGAGCATTATGATTGTTGTTTTCGAAAAGACACAGGACGATGGTAGTAGTAGATTTCTTTCCGATCTGTAAGTTGCGGTAGGTGTGGTTGGAGAAGAAGTTATTGATATTGGTTGATGCCTATGTTCGAGTGCTATGATTAGGCCAGAATCCAAAATCCAGATTCTGAGATTGCTGAGATCGTTGGAGGATTGATTGAAATCAAGGAGTTGAATTGTACTTACTTATGAGAAGTATATCTGAGGCACTACTATCCTGTATTACCTTTGCTACAAATGAAGGGGCAGAATCGTAGATAGAGCTAACTAAGTATCAAGCAATAACAAACCACTCTAATAATATCATGGGATATGTCGAGCCTACCAAAGATTGGAATAATAAAGATATCTGTAAATACATGGATTAGCTTTATATATCCTACATGTATTATTGGTACCGTATTGACTACTGTCTCAAAAGCAAAGATCTCGGTGATGGGCTCACGGGCCGAGTTTGATAGGAAGTTTGGGGAGAAGACAGGCGTTTGTAATTTGATCTAATTTAGTGTAATGATATCTTTAGACTCACTATGAAACTGATTTACTTAGAAGATCTGTGCTCTAACTATTGTATAGCTATAAGCCGCTTTCTTCAGTACCTAGTATGATATTGTCCGATAAGCTAATAGCATTGATTCGCAAAAGACGATGCTTGGTATTGACGATAATCTATTTGACAGCGAAGATCGATATGAATGTAACACTGATGGGCGTTACGATCGACCTGTGGTCTTCGAGTGATGAACTCGAATGGGTATAATGCAACAATTTCGTCCTATGTTGTGATTCAGTGTTGTCACTGTCGATTATTCCCTGTTCTAATGTTCTAGTTGATTTTACTGGAATGCAAATGAATAAAACAAACTGCCTCACGCTAAAGAATGATGAGGTTCGTGCTGCCAGGCCAACTGAAATGATCGATGCTTAGCCGAGCTTGCTTTTGTCGACGTTGAGAAGCAGTGTATGTCACGGTTGGTTAATTATCAAGCACATGCAAAGCTTCAGGTGATTGATCGAAGTGGAGGTTAATTAAGCCAAGAGATATACGGGAATTATCAATAATATAAATGTTAGTCTTCAAAAATGACGTTACAAGCATCCGCATCCTCTGGGGTCGAATGCCGCTCTTTACGGCCGCTTCACTTGCTCATGTTGCCAAGTGAACCGTATTTCACTGCTGATTAGTTGTATGCGATTATAGGTTGTGCAAGCGAGGGATACTGAAGTAAGCATGCGAGTGAGTAGCACACCTCATGTCAAGTGTAGTGATCATGAGGATCTACGAAATTCCCCCACTGCTCCAGCTTGGGGCCAGCATACCATGTGTGCGGGGTAAGGTATCTCTGAAGAGGACATTCCTCTCCAAAGTCGGTTAAATCTGCTTATTGCGCTGACCAGTATGAATTTCCCAACATGCAACGTCATGGTAATCAACAGATCATCCAACACAATCTATCACGACTATGCATATGATTGGTTTGTTTTGATCTGACGCGAATTTACCCATCTAAAGGTAATCCACAAACATCACAATCTGATCTTCCAGGTTCATTAACATATGTACAATGAGGACATGCTCTTTCTGTACTTGCTGATGCTCCACCACTTGCTGGTACTGATGGTGTCGATTCAGGAGGATTACCCAGAGAGGATAGATCTGTTGCAGATCCAGCTGTATGAGGAGAATCTATTCCTAACTCGCCAAAGGCTCTAGAAGGTGGAGCTGATCTAGGGGGTGCACTCGCTTAAATGATATGACTAGAATCAGCTACTACGCCAAAGGAAATCACGAGTCAGCTTACCCGATGATGATGATTCCACAATGGTCAACAATGTCTGCCAACCACCACTAGCAAACAACTCTTCTAGCGCGTTCTTATCACTTGGATGAGCGTGCATAGTAGCGGCTCTGGCGAGAATTTTCTGTTCCGCCTATTTGCACGATGTTATATATGATCAGCATAGATCTACACGATACAAGGAATAATGTCACACTTACCAAAGAGAACAATCCTTGCATGCATAAAAACGCGACTAAATGCCAGTCACTCAACCATTTCTTCACTTCATCCTTGATTCTTTGAGGCCAAGTTCCAGTATCGTTAATTTCTGCATCGGACTTCCTTATTATTGCCGATAATTGTGAAATAACCAATTCTAGCGATTGATCATGAAGACCTGGTCGGTTTTCTGTTGGGAAGGAATTGGACAAAAATAATGGAGAAGGATCCACTGGAAAACCATGTGTTATCTGAAAATATGGTTAGCTACACTATCCGGAGGAACGATTTCAACAGCTTACATTGACGAAGAGGTATTCGACGGGGAAGGTAGGTTTAGCCGGTTGTTTTACCTGCAAATTATATTCATTTTTATAACTATAATCAAGGTTAGCTGAGCTCCCCCAAGTCATGAACTGGTAGCTCACCTGTAGAACACTTCTGGAATATATTCCCCTTCTCCTGGTTTTCTAACTCTCACTATCCCTGGATCCACACTTGCTTCTACTATTCCAGCTTTCACCATTGCTTCTGCGTTTTCTGAAGCTTGCCAAGCTAGAACGCCGATACCTCCATCTTCGTCTCCTGTCAGACAGCATGTGACGAAACGTGAAGAGAAGTGACCAGTGGGAGACATCTTGGTTGGAAGAGGATGCGATATTTGGTATGCTGCCGACAAAAGCATTTCAAGTGATGAGGCTGTATATGACTGTGCATGTCGCTTGTACACGGTTTTAGTGATGTCGTCTGGTTGACTGTGCAGTAAGGATTCATCAGCTATAGTACCAATGACGGCGCTCTCGAATGCTGAACTAGCTCACGGAGTTAGATCTGTATATATCATGCCGACAACAGCTAAACCTTTATCACACCAAGTAGCAATTTCACTTATTCTCTCTTCATCTTCCCAAGGAGTTTCAACAGTCAGACCATCTAATTCACCTTCTTGTTTAGGTTCCCAAACAGCTTCAACAACAGTTTTAACACCCATTGGAACTTTTTCATATTTATCATGTCTACCAATTAGAAAACCTAATCTTTGGGTACCAGTTCTTCTCCATGCAGATAAGATACCATCTATTATGGATGGTGAAGCAAATTCAATATGATCAACCATACGATAAGTTTGTGATTGTAATGTTACAGCCGAAGGTTGACATGATGAACAAATGCCTTTAGGAAATGGTGGATGTGAGCCTGTAGGACATGGATTCATGACTGATAATGATAATGGATCTAATGGTGGTAACTCTGTTGCAGAAGATGAGGTTGAAGGTGGTCTAGATGATAACAATTTACGTAAATATGCATGATATGATAAATGCTTGATCTGTTCAGCTGCTTGATATTTCGCATCATAGGGCTATCAAGTTCACATAATGTCAGCTTAACCGTCAGTCCGTTCTTAGCGGATTAGCTTACCTCTAAAGGCATACAGTAATCGCACATTCCTTTTTCACCGTGCCTGCAAAAGTCGGGATCTCTCTTTCGTTCAATCTTACCAGTTTGACTCTTCCAATATAAATCTATATCGTGTTCTTGTACATGTGATAAATCGGTCAATGGTATAGTATTTGGTAATGGTGGATCAGTATGCGTGTGAGGGTGCGATGGGTCAGGCTGTGATGGGTGAGGATGAGATGACGATGCTTGTGTAGTTGGATGTGATTGGGGATCTGCTGATATTGGTTTGTAAGATAAGAAAAGTAGGTCTCCATGACTATCGTCAAAGATGGAAATTAGCTCATGCTTAGGGTAACATTTCAGCTAAGGATACATCAAGCATACCTAAATCCCATATCTCCAACTGTTCTACCTACTAAAGCAGAGAAAGGGACACTTTCACCACTTGATCCAGGTTGATTACTAAGTTTTAGAGTTTGTGGATCGGGTTGTTCATCAGATTTCGGTATAGTGTCTAACATCATCTTGGCAAAATCTTCTCCTGGTGTAGTAGTTTCAACATTGATACGGGATGTACCAGCTGGCGAACGAATACGAAGCAACTAAAACCGCACATCGTTAGTCAAAGCAGCGAAATTGAAGAGTTTCAACATACCATTTTGAAGACGTTGAGCGAGATTATATGATATTTTTCAGAAAACTATCCGAAGTATAATTGATATTGTTATCTGTAGCTGTTCTTATGTTCTTATGAATTCAAGGAGCTGCCTCAGCTATCTTGATGATATGGTATGACAGGAAAGTTAAGAAGAAAGTTGAAGAAATACGACTTTTCTGTAATCGACACAAACGTCAGCGACATATTAGATTCATTCGACGTCACACCTTGAATCTGGCTTTCCCACGGGGCACATAGATAGATTTCTCACGGCCGTAAGTATTTTGCGACGCGTTTAAATCGCTCGTAATGTTCCCAGTTATAACTTACGTTCCTATTGATTTCTTTTCTACCTTGACTTTTGTGATCTTTACTTCACTTACTCAGCATATCTTGCATACATCATCTCTCATTCATCAATCTCGTTCAAAAAAATGAGCAAGAATAAGAAGTCGACCAATAATGGTATAGTACGTAATAGATCGATAGTGGAAGAATATGTTCGACATAGTAGAAGAGCATTAGCGGAAAAGGATTGGGCTGGTGCAAGAGAACAGATTGATAAGGTGAGTTTTATCAGTCCATAGAGCCTATCTCCGAATGAAGGTATTGAACAACGAGAATTATTCCAGGCAATCAGCTTCGCGGGAAAGAGGAATATAATGTTATTAGACTTAAAAGCTAAAGCGTTGACTGAAATGCCAGAATGGCATCAAACGGCATATGAAATTACTCAATTGATGATTCAGGATGAGCCGGAGGATTATAGGGTATGTCTTACACCGATTGTTGTTCATAGCAATCTCATATTGTGAATAAAGCTGATATCGTGTGTGTAGGGACACTATAGACAGGCGAAGGTTTTGCAGAAACTACACCGATATGATGCAGCAGTACGAGTAATGACTAAAGCATGCAAAGTTGGACCAACAAGAGCAGAAAATGATCAGTTATATAGGTTATTACAAAGGTATAAAGGTGATTTACTTGAAGCTCAACATGAAAATGAGAAGATCAGAGCATCAAAAAGTGCTGAAGAAAAAAGGAAAATTGAATTAGGTAAACTTCAAGCTAAAAAAGCTAAAATAAATTTCATTCATATGCTTTCACCTGATATTATAATAAACATAGCTGAAATCGGTTCAATTGATCAATCAAACTTTTCAATTAAAATGTCAGGAGCATGTAAACATTGGAGAGATATATTAACAAATACAACTACTTTATGGTCAACTTTGATATTGGGTAAGAAAAGGATACTCGATAAAACCAAAAATTGTATAAATAGAACAAAAGGAAATATAAAAGAGATCGTGATTAAAGAAGATTTTGAAATTTCAAGATTAACTGATATATCACAACTTTTAAAACCGTATTTAGGTAAAGTCAAAAAATTAACTATAATTGGAGATGCGATCAAATTTAGTAGACAATGGCAAGGTGAATTCAAACAGTTAGAATATCTTAAAATCAAGTATATACCTCAACTAAATCAAACTTATGAACCCGTTGATCTGGTTTATCGTTTATTATCCTTTGATGCTTCGTTACTCAAAGAACTTGACTTGGAAGGTGGACAATATGAACATATATATAATCACACTTATGATACTAGGTTAGAAGCTATCAATCCAGAGCTGGAGCAGAGACCGATTGAAGATGATCCACCGTTTTGGACAGAAAATTCTCGAATTCACCTACAATCTGTCCATACTTTACGTCTAAAGAACTGCTATTTCATGGCAGCATTTCCTGATCATACTGAATTGCTATGTCATTTCCCAAAATTAATGAACTTTGAAATGGTCAATGTTAACTGGGATTCTACAACCATGTTAATTCATCCAGAATCTAGAGCTTACAAGTGGAATCAAGTAAGAAAACCGTTAGACGTGGAATTAGAAAATTTAGAAAGTTTCTCATTGAGTGGTTCAATGAGAAATTTAGGTTTGTATGAAATTAAAGTACCTAATCTGAAACATTTAGATTTATGGTCAATTCATCCTATTGGATCATATTCAATTGCTCCTCACCTTGATACATCAGGTTTAATTGATGCTTTACCGAATCTGCTTTCTTTAGACATCGGTAAATGTTCAATTGACCTAGATCTCCTATCACCAATCCTATCAAAATTACCCAGCTTGAAGTTCTTAAATGTTTCTTATTGCTCTTTAGACAACAAGTTTTTGGAACGATTAGAAAGAAAAGGAGATCCAAAAAATGATGTTTTACCTAATTTGATAGCTCTTTCAATAGCAGGTAATTCTGAAATCACCTCTGGACCCTTAAGAAGGTTCGTTCTTTCTAGAACACCAAATGGACTCAAACATTTGAAATCAAGCGTTTCTATCAAACAAAGTGGAGCATTTAGACCGTCAGCTCCGGCACCTCAATCATCCCCGTTCGGCATAACGAGACCTAAAGATAGCACACCTCAAGTTATAGCCCTACCGTCCTCCCCATCAATCCTAAACGTTACTCCTGGTTCAACCAATGTTGATAGTCCGCCGAATTCACCTTTACCTAGTATCCAGTGGTTATGTATCGACGACTGTGCACTGATAGAACCCGAACTATCAGATTCGCTAAGAACGAAGGTTAGATTCGTATCGAATCTCTATAGTACTAATATGGTGGAGAATCGAGTTAGGGGCAAAGGGAAGTATGATTGGAGGCTGGAATATGACATTGGTTGTGGTACGGGTGAAGCTGGATGTCACACTAGGAAAATACCGGGTAAGCGTAGCTTTGTAGCTAAATCCGATGATTATACCTAGGCAATGCATGACCGCTAATTGGGATGGAAATGATGCATCACAGGCTCAAAAGATAATTCTCAGTACATTTACCATACATGTAAAAAAGCGATACCTGAACCTTCATCGACTCCAGGATGGACAAGACTTAGTCAAGCTCAACCAAGTCAGTCGAATTTTGGTTCTTTGGGTAGTATGATATCGTCAGGTAGCTTTAATGGCTTTTAACACCCGATAATTGGGATATTTCTTGTGAGTGATTAGTTATCATCAGACAAGGTCAATGCTAATTACATTGAAATAGGTTGTACGCTTCGTATCTGTTGTCATCGATAGTCATATCATCATGTATATGTTTTCTGTTTCGACCTACCGCAGATCTCTTTGATCATCGATACTATCAGCCGAGACATCCTTTGATTACTTAACCCTTTAAACAATAATTGTCACTCCTTTCTACATGCTGCGATGCTCATCGCTCAAATTTGCTCAGGCAACTTGTTCAGGAGATACACTGATTATCATATTTAACATTATAAACCTACTTGTAAGGATCAGTTACATTGTCAAATCGTGTCCTGATTTTCTAGATCAGCAAACCATCATTGAAAAGTTATCCAGCATTTCAACGTAAAACTCAAAATGCAAGCTCCCTCAGGTAGTGGATATGGTGGTGGTGATGGTATCACAGGACCACTAAATCCATTCGTCGTTACTCCACCTCCTCCTGATGTAAGTTCAGCTGAACATACCTCTTACTTTCTGGCGGCTGCAATTGGGGCTAAAAGGGTGATAACTTGCTTTTTAGGATAAGGAAGATGAGATTCCAGGTTATGTGAAGAGATTTGGCGCATATGTAAGTACTCGTTTCCACAGTAATTTCTTTATCTGTAATCTGCCTCATACTTGGAAATAAGCTGATCAATGTGGATATAGCATACTCTGTAAGTTTACATATATGTCTCGCAGATTTCCATTGTTCTGATTTGCTTAGCTCATTTGTACGGAAATAGAACAGAAGGAGTTTTGTAAGCCTCTATCTAATTGGTCAGGGTAAGGTCTTTGCATTCATTTCTAACGTCCTTTGATATTTCAGTTTACCAGCAGGAACACTTTTACCTAAAGGTGCTTCATTCGCAATGCAGTCTACTATAGATTTCGGGTTGCATTTTCCTGTAAGTTGATTGATACAAGTTTGTATTTGATCTCGTCTCTAATGACAAGGTTCAAATGTTAATTTAATTATTATTGCCTTCGTGTTCTGGATTTTTATCATTTTGTAGAAAGGTACAAAAGTTCCTGGTGGATTTTTATTACCTGTTTCTGTGGTTAAAAAAGAACCGCCTAAGAAAGATCCTCCACCTTCAGAAAACCCACTTTGTAGTGTTCAATAGCGACTGTACTGCCGTCCACTCAACCTCCTGCATATCGGATTGATATATATTCGATTGTGGTATTCATCTCCTCAAGCATATGTATCCCCTTTTGCACAGGTGTGTAAGATTGCACACAACATAGACAAAGCAAAGAAGAAAAGATCAAGAAGAAAGGAAGAAAGGAAGAACGGATAAAAGAACATTTACGTAATTTGGCGCGAGCGTTACGTTAAGTTTAGCTTCTTGGCTACGTAGTGACGCGATACATATAAAAGCATTAAATGCATTGACAATTGAATGTTCAAGTAAATGTTGCTTTGACTTTCATCTCCCTTGTCTTTATCCTCATTGATCATACGCTCTCGTCTGACTGTGTTCGTTTGATTGCTTGCCATATAGGACGTAACAAGATTCGAGAGCTTATATCTGAATCGCAGCATTTCAAGACAGCCTCGCTTTATTCCATTGTCAAGTTCGGTTTGAGGTTGGCTTCACTAGCAATTCAAGATGTCGGGTAACCCACTGGATCTATCCTCTCGTTCTGGCACTATAGCATCTTCAAAACCTATACCATCTTTGAATTCACCCACAACATCAACAGCTGGATCATCTTCTTCAACATTCGGTACACCTAAATCATCTATATCACGTAAAAAACCATTAGGTCTGGATATATCAAAATCAATATTAAAACCTACTAGAGCTGCACCTGGTTTACCTGGATCATCCAATAGTGCTAATGGTGGAGGATTGACACCAAGAAATAATGGTGATAGTATAATAAGTGAAGCAGAAAAATTAAGAGAAGAAATTGCAAATTTACAATTAAATTCATCAAAATCAACAAATTCATCTTCTTCCGCTTCAGCTTCAGCTTCAGCTAGTGGAAATGGTGGTGGGTTATCTTTACCTGATTCACCAATAACAAATAATTCTTCACATTATAGTGATTCATCGACATCAAACTCACATTTAACATCATCATCGTCCAGGAAAAAAGATAAATCATCAGATGGTAATTCATCAACGACAACAAAGGAAAAGAAAAAATCATCAAAACATAAAGATAAAGATGGTTTAGAATTAGTCAAAGATGAAGATTTAGAAATTTTATCTGATTTAGGTGCAGGTAATGGCGGTACTGTAACTAAAGTTTGGAATAAAAAAAGAAATTGTGTAATGGCTAGAAAGGTCAGTCTTGGCTCAGCTTAAATCATCTGAATCACCTTAAATGATAACTGATAATTCTGATTACATTAAACACTTATACCACAATAGCTCATCCTGGTCGATGCCAAACCATCAGTACGAAAACAGATTTTAAGAGAATTACAAATTATGAACGATTGTAATTCGCCTTATATAGTTGGTTATTATGGTTGTTTCCCTGTTGATGTACATGTTGGAATTGTTATTGAACTTATGGATGCTGGGTGAGTTTGGCTTGACATATAAAGCATATACAATCTAACACGTTGTCTACAGATCACTTAATGATATATATCGTCAGAATGGACCTGTGCATATCGAAGTAGTGGGTAAAATTGCTGAAGCAGTCTTACATGGTTTGATATATCTATATGATGTTCATCGTATAATCCATCGAGGTGAGTTTGGCGGTGATTCGATAACCTATCTCGCCCATCCACAGCTAATTTAACCCCATTTTCCTTTCCTTTATAGATATAAAACCATCAAATATCTTGGCCAATACTAACGGTGAAATCAAGATTTGTGACTTTGGTGTATCTGGAGAATTAATCAACTCAATTGCCAATACATTTGTAGGGACAAGTACCTATATGAGTGTAAGTTTTAAATCTCGCGCCTTGATTAGGGATCTTCACTAGGATGTAGCTGATCAATGCGTGACTTCTTAGCCCGAACGAATTCAAGGAGCACCATATACGATAAAATCAGATGTATGGTCATTAGGTATATCATTAATTGAATTAGCTTTAGGTAGATTCCCATTTACAGATTCACAAGGAAATGAAGAATTTTCTGAAGATGATGATGATGATGACGATGATGGAGTTCAACATGATCCAGATGCAACATTACCATTGAATACGCAAAAACCTAATCTAAATATAGAAAAAGATAAAAAAGAAAAAAAAGAGAAACGAAAATCAAAAGGTGTTAGTTTAGCTGGTGGTGGACATACAATGTCAATTTTAGATTTGTTACAACATATAGTTAATGAACCTGCACCTAAATTATATTCCAAAAAAAGATCATTCCCACAAAATTCTGTCGTATTTATAGAAGATTGTTTATATAAAGATCCAAATCAAAGGAAATCACCACAAGATTTATTGGTAAGTTGTCTTGCTCCCTATTCTTCTTCCTGAAAAAGCAGGTTTCATCAGTAAGAACGATTTAGAATGCTTGATAGCTAATATTTTGGTGGTGCGTTATATAGGCAACTGATTGGATCGCGAACTCAAAAGTCACACAAGATGATTTGAAAGCATGGGCATTATCGACGATCGGTAAAGATTGATTATTACCCTTTCGAATGGTCGGACATCCAGATGAGCCTTCACCCAGCCCCATCTTTGATTCCCCTTTCTGCCTCCTTGACTTTTCATACATTTAAATAGTATTATTACCCTTTCACCTGCCTGTGCTACTTGTTTGTACTCTGTTTTGCCTAAAAAACCGCTTGTATATAGTTTAATTCTACCCTTTCACTTGTCATTATTCTTTTGTATATATCCCTCATCAGATTCCCCTTCTCTATCTTCGAATTCATAAATAACAGCAAGTAAGATACTGAAAAAAAAAAACCCTTGTATTCAATCCCAATCTAAAAAGGAAATGCTACTCGGTGAAACTCTTCCGACCCCTTGTTACACATGGCAATGCATGGAGATCCTATGATATTGATTCTTTCTATTCCTGATATATGCATATGCAAATGTTTTATGCTGATTAATTAATATACAATGTCTGTGATAGATTCGTCAATATACGGTGGCATTACTTTATTTCTCCTTTTTCCACAATGACTCCATCACACATATCCCTTCTCCTTCTCCTCTGTCCTCGCACCTCTTTTACCTTTATATTTTGATACGTTCATCGATGGGAATAACCTGTTCGATCTTATCTTTCCATTGATTTAACATTCTTTCACATTGCCTTAGATATTCTAATAAAGTAGGTAAATTTTCAGGAGTCAAAGCTATGGTTAAATCTTTTTCATTTATCTCAATCTTTGATTCTTCACTTGTTCTTATTTCTTTATTTCCATCAATATCTTGAGGAGGAGGTATATGTGAGAAATAAGAACTTTCATTTGAAGGTATTCTATTATTGCTTGAAGATGTTGAAGTTGAGTTTGAAGTAAAAGTTCTATTCGATGGAAATCTATCTTTGTTAGGTGAATTTGACTGTTTGGTGTTACGTACACTATGACTTCTTGAAGGGACTAACGTATTTTCAGTATTACCATTTTCATTATTTTCATATACTGTACCCATTTCACCTATACTTGTGTTAGAAGTGTTTCCCTGGGAACTCTTGATTGGACTAGAATTTACACTTCCACTTGAAGAAGAAGCAGAATTTTCTGGCCAACCTAAACCTAAACCTAGACCGGATACTCTTTTCTTTGCTGTATTTTGATTTGGTCTTAAAGTCATTTCACCTTCATTGCTCATTCCTCCTGATCCTAATTGAGAACCAACTCCAAATCCACTGAAAGAAGGATTATAATCATTAGATAACCCAGTCAAAGTTTTTGATGAAGGTGATAAAGGTATTTTTGATGGGATTGGATCAGATACACTTATTTTACTTGTAGATGTAAGTTTGGTTGAAGATCCAAAACCTAATCTTTGCGCTGATAATTTCTTAGATAATCCTCCAGGTGAAGGTGATTCATTCGTAGTTACTGTTGAAGTTGATATAGAGGAAGGCGAAGAATTAACTAAATCTGACCAATTACCTGAAGAAGTTCTAAATATATTTCTTATTGATGGTCTTTTCTGTTCCGATCCTATTCCACCTATTCTAGGTGAAGTTTTTGTACCTGATCTAGCTCTAGATTGCGATCCCGATCCCGATCCTGATCCTGATCTTGATTGAGATTGAAATTGAGATTGAAATGTATCTAAAGGTGCAGTTTGAGGAGTTTGAGGAACATTCAGGTCTGATGATTGAATATCGATCGTCGAAGCTCTAGATATAGTTCCAGTACCCGTGCCCGTGCCTAAAGCTGAAAAAGTTGATTTCTGTGTAGGGTAAAAAACATCATTTTTATTATTATTATTATTATTGCTAGAAAAATGAGGTGATAGTGGTGAAGTTGGTGAAGCAGGTGGTGAAGTTGAATTTTTAGGTTTGAATCTGCTTTTAATTCTTAATGGGCTCAATCCCCCACCACTGGTTGTGGAATTACCGGAAGGTACTCTATCTTTCTTCAATGATCGTAAAAATTCTTTCAATCCTGCTAAACCAGCTTTACTTGCTCTGCGTTCTTTCAAGTTCTTCTGAGAAGGTTGACTAAGTCTAGCTGCACTTATAGGTGAAGGGAAAGAATCAGAAGGTTTGATATGTGCTGAATCGTTTGGTGAAGGAAATGATATTGAATCAGGTGTAACACCTCTTGTTGATACTTTTCTCCCAATTTGAGATTGTTTTTGATATTTAGTGTCTGGACTTGGACTTCCTTGTCGCTGAACTTGTAAGTAACTATTTGTTGTTGTTGAACTTGCAGCAGATAAAGTACTTGGTGTTCTTTGTCCCATACCTGGTCTTTCCTTTTCTGGTGTAGTTAAATTTGTACTTGACATAGGAGTTCTTAACATTGTTCTCAAAACTTCCAATTGTCTTTTTGATAAATCTTGTCTACCTGTTGAAGCTCTCCATTGTTCAGGATGAATTTCAGCTTTAGGTGGTCCAGGTCCTATCATGCTCAAAGAAGTGGTATCTTCGGGGTCAGGTAAACTTGCTTTACGCCATGAAGACAATTGAACAGGTGGTATCGCAGATCCTCCAGGTGCTGAGACAGCTTTTGACATAGCTGCTGAAGCTGCTTTCGCTTCGTCCGAAGCTAAAGTGATGCGTCTTGATCGAGGTGGTGAAGAAAATGAAGGTTGATTCGCTGGATCGGAACCTGTTGATCCTACCTCTATAAGTACTACAGCCATTTCCAACCATTGTTCGAATTCTGAATCGAGAGAAGCAAAATTCGCTGCATCTGAAGATGATCCTGAAGCTAATATACGATCTCGAATATTGGCGTGTGTGGATAAAAGGGTTTTAAGTGCTTAAATGTAATCAGCATACGAATATGGATCCTACTACACCGATACAGCGCTTCAATTTCACTTACTAGACACACCTCCAGCGAACATTTTTACGGCTCCAATCCCCTCTTTCAACTCCTTTTGCTTCATCATGACCTCTCTAGGAATAACGAAATCATTCCAACTCTGCCTTCTTCGATGTTTATCCTTTTTCTCTTTCTCTTTTATTGATGATGTTGAGCCCGTTTGAGGAACTGTATCTACGGTTTGAGTCGTACTTATCGGTGGAGTTGATTTGAACATTGAAGTAGGTGCCGAAAGTGATCCTGCTCTTATAGCTTTCCTCATATCTTCCTCTGTGGAAGCATTGACTTCAGAACTGGGATCAGGGGTAGGTGAAATGGGTGATAAAGGTAATCCGTCATCTGGTCTATTGTAAGGTTTTGAAGGAGATCCTACAACAGGTTCTAAAGGTGTCACGATACCTGATTTGTTAGAATCAGTTGAAGAATTCGTGCCAAATTTCCATCCTCCAGATAATCTCCTTCCATGTTTTTTAGATAAAGAACCCAATCGTTTCAATGTAGAACTTGTACTTGATGCGAAACCAGAAGGTGAATCACTTGATCTGGTTGAAGAGAATTCAACGGATGTTTGTCTAATTATAGGTAAACCAGGAATCTGGGGTCGTGGTTCATTATCAAACCCACCCCAATTTGCATTATTACCGCTAAAACCGCTTGTTGTTCTTGGTGCAGGTAAAGCAGATACAGGTCTGACCTTTTTCCTTCTTTTAGGCGTTTTACTATCCCCTTCTGTTTCCGTGTCACTTCCGCTACTTTTAGGCGCTTGTGGTCCTGGAAAAGAAGTTGAATGTGGTAAAGGAGGTATAGCTGGGTGTTCGGGAGCGAACGAAGGCATAGGTGATTTTGGAGCGTGATATGGGGATCCAGGCGAAGGGGATGGTAAATGGAAACCCCTTGAGAAGGAAGCTGAAGATGGTAGATCTGGCGTGACATCACCTCCTCTGGTCGAAGGAATAGGTACAGCATGCTCGATGATCGAATTGATGCTGCTTGAGCTAGCGCCATGCCTCGAGGGTAGATAAGGATAAGATGAAGGTGGGGTATCTCTTGATCTGTCAGATCGTTTTGATAAACTACTTGAAGAACGACGGAGTAGAGCGGAGAAGGCAGATGTCGGGCCGGATTTTGCTGATGAAGTGGAAGTACTGGATGCACCGCTAGGTGAACGAAGGTTGACAGGTAGAGGTGGTACAGGTGGACGAGGAGAGTTCGAAGGTATATGTTTCGCACCCACAGACGAACTTCTACGTCGACGGTGCTGCGGAGTCCCATCATCTATACAAAACTCAGTCAATCCCAAACATAAACATAATTGAATATCGACTCACTTCTCTCGCTTGCCGGAACTCCAGAAAACCGTTTCCAAAATCCTGGTTTCTTCTCTTTCGTTTGTGCTGCAGATTTCATATCGTCTCTACTGGGACTGAAAGGTATACTTGATATCCTTATATCTTGTCTACTTTCAGGTCTAGGTTTACTTTTAGATCTACTTCTTGCTCGCCCCAATAAACCTCCACCACTTCCTGCATTGGTTTGTGGTAAAGGTGGAGGAGGCATTTGTTCACCTGATATACTTCTTGGTAATGAAGGTGATCCTTGGTTATTGTTTTGTGGTAAATTAGGTGAAGATCGATTAATCAGAGAGACTGAACTTAGACTAGCTTCGGAATGATTGGTTAGACCAGTATTTAGAGCTAAATTTGACGAAGAATGACTTGGTATAGGTACAAAAGAAGTTGAAGGGTGTCTTTTAATCAATTTATTCTTTGTGACATTATTTGTTGCTGTCGATCCTGATCTATGTCTCGGTAGTTGTTGCTGTTGCTGCTGATGGAGAACATTAGACAAGCCTATTGAGCTGTGTGATTTAGATGGCAACAATGGTTGTTTAGGCGAAGAGAAAGATGAGCTAGGTATAGGTGAAGTACCTCCAATGTACAAATCATTCGAATGAGAAGGTGATAGTCTAGGTGGATTCATACGTGAAGAGGATGATGAAGAAGGTATATTGATAGGTGGTGGTATAGATGATTTTTTCCTTGTATGTGTCGCAATCGGTATTATTGGTGCTGGACGTGGAGGTGATTCATCCCAATTTTCATCCCAATCTTCTATAGGACTTTCTTCCCTAGATAAAGGTACATTCTCATCCTTTTCTTTACCTTTTACACTTTTCGAAGTATTATTGGTGGTACTTTTATTCGTTGATCTTCTAGTTGGCAAAGTAAATTCAAAATCGTCATCCCAATTCTCCTGTGAAGATTTAGGTCGGCGACGAGATGTCGAAGGCGAATTACTCATATCTTCAAGCATGAGTCAAGTAGCATGAGTGGTTGTTACCTCGTCTGTGAGTTACCGATTGATTTGATAGGGCTGAATACTTTTGAAGATTTGAAGACCGAAGTTGACGCGAAGTTAAGATGACGCTTGATATCGAGTGAGCTGGGGTTTAGTTCAATATCGTTTTCAATGTTGGTATCCAAATGAAGTGAGAGCTCCTTTGGTTGATATAGCGCGAGAAGTTGAAGATGTGAATATGGCGGCCACAATACTCTGACATCAAGATTCTAGCTGTAAGTTCCGACCACTGTGATCACTGATTCTTGGTTATTGACTACTGGATATCTGATATGTATGTGAGCGTCGATATCGATATAAAGAGGGTGAAGGTGAATGTCTATTGTTTATTTGATTGTTTTTGTTTTTGCGGTCAGATAGTTTGACGCGTCTCACACCCAAGATTAGATTATGCTTAATGTATCGGAATTCAGCTCAATCTCCGCTTTTCCTTAAAAGCTTCGACAGAGAGAGAGAGTCGTTGATTTCGGCAAAGAGATTAAGCTGAAAAAAAAAAAGTCTGGAAATCTCTCTACTTTGTATCTTCGCTTTACATCAGACTACAATTGGTTAATCACATTGACGTGAAACATCAACAAATCTCACTGGCATCTTCCTCCCATAGCTATCATAGGTCATATACTCATCTTGACGACCAATCTCTCGAAAATATAATAACCGAACTCCAGCGAATCAACACAAAATGGCTCTTCCATTACCGACAACAATGCCTTTACTGTGTCCAGTATATTTGCCTGGACAAGAACCTGTACCAGCTGGAACAAGTGATTGGGAAAGACAGGAAATGCAAACTGCTTTAAAATATCAGAGGTATATAGGTATGGCAATGGAAAGTTGTCCTCTGAAAGTCGTTTTATCAGGTGGTGCAGGTAAGTCGGCGCGAGATATAATCATTACAAAATACATCTTCACGCTACTCAATGATCTGTTGGAAAGCCTTTGTAGTATTACTATAAATGAGGACGCTGATCGACTATTCGATCGTTATCACAAATGTCCAGGTTTCGCTTTAGGTGGTTTCTTTTCTCTGATGTCAGCTACATTCGCATATGAAGATCCATTATCAAGAGCCTCTTCACAGTTATCAGCAAAAGCTCAAACTATGCATGTATTTAAAGAAATGGGTAGAAATATGTGGAGTAGTGGAAAAGGTTTCGCAAAAGTTGGTGCTATATATTCAGGTGTTGAATGTTGTATTGAAGGAGTAAGTTCTGTTCTTCGCATTCTAAATTGTTGAGCTTCATGGATGAATTCAACACTAACGTATCAACCTTTCTTATTCTGGGTTGATTAGTATCGAGCGAAAAATGATATAACAAATGCAGTTTCGGCAGGTTTCTGTTCAGGTGCTATATTAGCTAGAAATGCAGGTATAAAAGCTGCTGTAGGTGGTGGTGTTGCGTTTGCTGTTTTTTCAGGTGCAATTGATTGGTATATGCGTAAAGCACCTTCAGAGTGAGTCATTGTATATTTGGTTGTCTTGAATGGTATTTATGCTAAACCTTATATTACTTGATTGAAATAGGGAGATCTAAGCGAGATGATCCTTGTGATTTCAAAAGAACTCAAAGGGGGATATGAGTTATATGGTCATTAGGAGAGACCGATAATATTCGAAATCTAGAAATCATTTTTAAGGCTTTCAGAATCTTATTAGATGAGTTAGTTGGTCAACTCCACTCAGAATGTTGTATTATTATTATTATTATTATAGAATATCATATTACCCGGATATATACAGATATCAATGCATACAGTATAGAATATATTGAAAGGATATAATACCAAATCAAATAGAGAAACATCAAGTATTCAACCTAATTTGGGTTATTCATACTTTATTCTTCTTATGTTTCTTCTTTGAATCCACATTATCAAACAATAAATCAATTTCATCTTTCTTCTCCTCTTTATCTTTCTTTCTTTTCTTACTTTCTTCTAATTGATCTTGTGAGACAGGGGTATTATTTTGAGGTTGTTTTTGATGAGCGAAATGATGTTTTACACCAACAATCTTTTCTCTCCATTCATCAGGTCTTCGTGATAATAATGATAATTCAGCTTTCTTCATGAAATATTTAGCGTATTGTGATTGTCCTAAAATGACTATATGCGGTATAAGTGTACGTGCGATTTTTTCCTAGAAAAAAAAAGCAAAATGTTAGCATATTCTACACTTTTTTAGCACATCAAGTCGATGGACATGAAGATAATCAACCTTGACAACCTTGACAGTAATCTGAGTGATTAAGGGGATAAGTGTGGTCCTCTTAAAACTCACTTTCATATAACCATCAGCTTTTTCCCAAACTGTATCAACAACTCTACTTCCAATTCTATCTTCTATTAAATCTTTCCAATTATTCATAAAGACCATCATCAATTTTCGTCTGTATTTTGGTAAAACCGTTTGATCTGTAAATACTTTATCTAATAAATGTGATGATATAGGTGATTTCGAATACGTTATTAATGTATCTAAAGGTTGATTTATTAAACTATTTTAATAATTCTATAATCAGCTTTTACATCAACGTCTGTACATTGATTTTTGGAATATATGGGAGAATGTCGACTTACCTCTCTAAAACAATTTCATTAACATCTTTCATACCTATCATACCTTGTAATATCAAACAACCTTGCATATTAGGTAAAGTTTCACCTTCAGCCGCTTTTGGTTTAGCATTTCTTCTATTTTCCCATGCTGATTGACGTGCATATGCTGCAGCCGTAGCTTCAGCTTCTTTATCTATATCTTCGTTAGATGGCTTTTCATCGTCTTCAGGTGCTGATGAACCGGTAAGTACAGCTTGGTACATCTAAGAAGAATGAGCAATATCGTCAATTTGCATAAAGACGTTTAGAGCTGGAAGAGTGAAACGAAAACCTACAGGATACGTCTTTAATGCCATTAAACAAGGTACTAATTCCGATTTCTTGTCCTCAGGTAATTCGAGACAGGAGTAGAGCAGCTATCGGTAACAACGTCAATTTGACCCCATCTTCCTCTTCCTATTTCAGATGCTGACTCACTTCCAAGACAGATTTCTGACATTCGCCTAGTACGACGGATCTATCGACCAAAGCTTGAAGCACACTTGTTCTTGCAGCTTCTACTCATACAGCGAAATACACATCAATTGATATTCTCTTCTGATGAGAGGATCCATAGTGAAAAGTCAAACTTACTTATCAAACCTCTTCCACCAGAATTTCCTTTAACTTCACTAATCAACTGTTCAATTTGTTTCTTGTTTAATTTTGAAACACCTTTTGCAGTAACGAAATTTGCGTAAGGATGTCCAGCTAATTTACCGATCTTACCAACAAAATATGTTTTCCATAAAGATCTGAATATTGGTTCAGGTGATAAAGCTAACAAAGATTCGAATAATCGAGTACCTGTTTGCGTTTGTAATAATGTTGATAAATATGGTTGTGCTTGTGGTTCAGAACTATCTTTTGATGAATTTTCTATTGGAGGACATTAATATATTTAGTTTTACTCAGATTGATCAGGGAACAGAAGAGATTTTGAATACTCACTCATATGCGTTATCAAGCCTTCCGTTATAATATCAAATAGTGATCCTTCCTTTTCAGCTTCACCATCTTCAACTTCAAATTCAAGTAATAGCTGTAAAATGAAATAATGAGCTACTTTACCTCGCACCTCGCCGAGGAATTCCAAGATTTCAGCTTACCTGGACAGTAGCACTTCCGACAGTATCCACACCCATAGCTTTCCATTCAGCTTGACCTAATTTATTCATTAAAGAATGTCTAATTTCCTTTCTAAATTTGATTAATTCTTTTGGTACTTGTCTTTTAACGTTCTTTTTCTTATTTTCATCATCTTCATCACCATCTCCTAAAATAGATTTACCTTTTACACCTTGATTTGATCTAAATTTATTTGATCTTTTTGATCTGATTAATCCATCTTTGGAATTTGGATCTGAATCATTACTTAAATTAGGTAAAGATCTATTTGGCGTTAAGATTAATAACAGTAATCTCAATGGCGGTGAAGAATGTGGTGAAGATAATAATTGTGAAAATGAAGGTAATATAGATTCAATTAGATTTAATAACAATTCAGTCATTTTAGGTAATAATCCTTTTGATTCATCTTGTTTATTCTGTTGAGGTGGCCATATATCTCTTGCCTATAAAAAAAAACAATTTTAACGAATGTTAAATTAGCTATAAGATAATGAAGAAATACATTATATTTTGGTGAATAGAGCTTACCTCTCGATCTAATGTACTAGCAGCAAGAGTTAACCAAGTTTGAATTACATGACTACCAAATCTATGTCTAATCAATTCTTCCCATTTGTCACCAAACGAATCACCGATAACTCTTCTACCCCAATCATTCAAAGAAGGTAATAATCTTTCTAATATAATGGAAGTTTCAGGATCTGTAGAAGTTTGAAGTTCATGTGAACGCAATTCAGATAATACTGAAGTTAAGAATAATTGTCGATCTGTGATGCGGAGAAGCTCTCATTAGCCTAACTGCGGTAGACAAAATCATGGCTTTGTGTTTGTTGAGCAGACTGCGTTAGAGCTTACCTTCTCGTTCTTCACCTTCTGTAGACACCCCTTCCCAGTCTTTTATCTGTTCTTCGACATTCCTGAAATATGCCTTTACATCAGGATCTAAAACTCCAAATGGAAATTCTGAATCTATCCTTGAACCTCTCGTCCAATCTGCTGCGCCTTCACCTTCACCATATTGTCCTTCTACACCTTCAGCTTGAATTCCTTCATTATTTTCGCCTTGACTGTGGATTTGAGGTTGTGGTTGTGGTGGTATAGGTTTACCAGCTAAGAATGCTGCTCGGGAAGGATGTATACCGGTTGAGCTTGATGATGGTATAGGTTCACTGATTTCCGTTGTAGGTTGTTGTTGATACTGTTCTAGCTCTGCCTCATTCTGTACATCTCCTTTACGTACTCTTCTTCCTCTCTTTCTAACTTGTTCTTTTGGCATTTTGTCAAGGTATCGATACGTCTAAAGCTGTAATCGTATAAGTAAATTATGGTATCACAAGAAAACACTCTCAGAAAAAGTTGGTTTCACAACCGGATTTCAGAAATCTCATAAATCTCAGAAATCTTTGTTGACGAGTGGAGGGAATATAATCACGTGACTGCCCAGCCACGTGGCTCGAATGAACTGAACGCGAACTAGATCAAGGCTACGGTGACGAGAAGCGCAATGATAATGATATTTGTTGACAGCAAATGAATGCTATATAACCTTTACCAACCTAAACATACATCTTGATCTTTGTGAGAGATCTCTCAAGAGGATTGGGAGGAAGATATGACTTCGGAAACATTCCTTGGTAAGCTATGAAGGATAACTTTTCCTTTTCGCATAGCTGATTGTTCATTCACTGCCTTCTTAGACCATAAACCGTTCTTATCAGACTCTTTCGATGTTCATGCTTATGCAAATGCTATATTACAAGGAAAATTGTATAGACCAGATGACAAGGTAGAAGAAGGAAGTAAAGGTAGTGAAAAAGAGAAAGGTGATGGTGATGTCGGAGCTGAATTAGCTAGATTGAATTATGGAATTGTAAGTTTAGTTATAGATCAGCTAATCGAGAGGAGGACATCGGTGTAGCTGAATAATGAAACTATGCAGGAAGATGTGACAAGACAATTAAGGCAGGAGGTAAGCTATATGAGGCTGCTGAGCGAAGAACATAGCTTACCTACATACAAACAGATAACATCATCATATCCATTATTATTATCACATTTAACATCATCATTATCATTATCATCACATTTAACACCTATAAAAACATCTTTAAACTCATTATCAAATTCAATTGATAAATTACATAATAAAATAAACACACCTTATTCAAATTTATCTTTATTGGTCAAACGTCAAAAGACTTTGAGTTTGTTAAATGATTTAACTAGAAGATCGGTTAGATTTGTTTTATTAGCTAGAAGGTTAGAAAGCCAATTACAGAAAATAAATCAGATTTCTTCTTCATCATCATCCACTTCTACTGTTGCAGTTTCAAATGGTAATTTCAGCGAGAAGGATAAAGTCCAAATTGTCGAAGGTGAAAGAGAAAGGGAATTATCAAAAGCCGCTTTGAGTGTAGCTGAATTAGGTAAATACATTTCTGATCATGCGAAATACCGAGACGTTTGCTGGAAGACTAACGTCATGTGGTCTCTCGTAGATTTATTGCTCAACCCTCCAACGAATGAAGATGATGAATCAATAGATTCTCAGCAGATACCGTTACAGGAATTAGAGTTTGTTCAAGCTTATATACCTGTGGTTGACAAAGCTAGAGATACGATTATACAGGAAATGGAAAGTATGGTTGTTAGTGGTTTAGCGGATTTGGTAGGTACCATTGATTAGCTGTTCCGCATTGAGCGTTTCTAGAAAGCTAAAATGATTTCCCTTTGTCAGAATCAATCATTACTCTCTTCTTCCTTGCAGACAGCTCACAATCTGCGTCTTCTGCCTGACTTGGTATCAAATTTAATAGCGGATTTGAATGATGCTGTAACCCTGAGAGTAACGAAAGCTTTCGATTCGATAGCGATAGGAAAGGAAGTTGCTGCCAAAGGTCAGTCGACCATGTTGAAGCTGCTCAAATACAAACTGATTTCCGTCTGTATATATAGAAAACGCAACATCTCACAGTGCCATCAAATTTTCCCGAGGTAGACCAGCTACTGAACCTACAAGCTCAAATACTCAGATATGGGTCAATACGCTGTGGAGTCGATTAGAGAAGGTCATGGAGGATGTAGCTAATTGTTGCATAAAGGTCAGTCAGCTGCCTGTTGCGTTATTTCGTTTTGCATGTCAAAAGCTGATCTGAACATAGGTATATACGCTGGAGAAAGTACTCAAAATGAAGAAAGATGCTATGACAGGTATTGAATTTCTTGATGAAGTCATGAAAGTAAGTCGAAGTAATTTTGCATGACAATGGCCTTGAACGATTAGGGTAATGTCTAACTTCTGCTGTAGACCCTAGACGAGAAACCTAGTTTTACTTTCTGGACAACACTTGCGAAAGCTTTCGAAGGTCAATCGAAAGAAGCTATCAGATGTGAGCTACTCATTTTGCATACTGACTATATCCAAGCTTACACAAACATCATTCTTAGCATCACCCTGGCTGCAGCAAGCACTCAGTACTGGTTATCCCCGTTTATTGCGTCTTTTCCATGATTTTTTCGCAAAGATCGCTGTACATACAGATACTGTCTATACTAGGGATTATCAGAGGTGAGAAAATCAGATTAGCTATCATGTGACTGTAACAGGAAAAAGCTCATACTCCCTCACAGTACCGAAGCGGTGTTAGTTCTCAGATCTGTATCAGTCTTCGAAACACTATACCTATCGCGCTCGACAACCCGAATGAACGACTCTATCTCTTCAGCCTTATCATCATACCTATCTGCAAGAGGTAACCCACCTGGGCCGGGTGATGGTGTCAGTATAGCTAGAACCATAACGAATGAGCTAGACTCTGCAAGATTCGATCCTCTCTTGGTGAGAACAGTAGCTAGAAATGCAGGAAAAGTGCTAGACGGGTTCATAAAGCGTGTGGATGCTATGGTAAGACGACTACCCCAACATGGAATTTGGAGGCTGGAGAATTAGCTAATTTCGTCTTACCTTATAGCTGGTGAAAGATTTTACCGCAACAAGTTTGATAGGACCAAATGCCACTCCCACTCAGATAGTCAATGCTCAGCTTGTAGGCTGCTTGTACCATTGCTGGCTGAACGTGCAGTACGTACAACAGGATTTTGTAGGGAAAGTATGGGAAACTATACGTCCTTCAGTACAGGCGAGTCAACTTTATTTATTCGCGTCAGAACACTCACTAACGAACGGTCTACTATCATCAGTCGCTCGAAACAACGTACAAACGTATAACGGACTTACTTGATTCTGCATTACGGAAAGAGTTCATTGCCATTATATCCCGTATACATAAAGTGGATTTCTCGAAACCTATGGACCCAATGTCAATGGGGTCGGCAAGCGGCTCACCATATATGCAAGACTTGATTGATAAACTTTCTTTCGTGAGAGGTGAAATTTTAGGTAGAATGAGTTTAGGCGAGATGATGAAAGAATGGTACGTCAGCTTGACCGTTCTCCAATCTTTTCACGAGGAAAAGCTGACCACACATTCTATCATCAATAGGGTTATTGATCTGAGTAAATACACCATACGAATTTTCCTACTTCATGCCTCAATAGCAAAATCTTTAGGCGAAAGTGGCAAATTCAAGTTGATAGGGGATATGACGGAGATAGAAATGGGTGTGACGAATTTACTGAATACTGGTAGAGTACAAGGCTCACGGGGTGGCATGAAAATTGAAAAGATAGGAGAAGAGTATTTGGCTTTGAGGTCTTTCAGGTGAGCTTCTAGAACATGTCTACCAATATAATTAAGCTAACAAGGAGATTTTTGTTTTCGTGTGGTAGAACACTATTGTTTGCGGAAGACATCTCAATATTAGCAAATCCTGTTGAAACAGTACATTTACCACCAAGCGTAATCTTACACCATATTCTAGTTTTATCAAATGGTTTGTTGAAATTACCAAATGAATTACATAATTGGACTGAACAAGAATACGTTTTATGGTTGATCAAACATGAAGATCAGTTAGAAGAACAATTAGCTCTGATTGAGAAATCAGTAAATGATCAGTTATCTTCAACGTCAAAGAAAGATGAATTAAATGAAGATAATGATTACGTTAGATTGATAAGAGAAGTTTTGATACATGCCAGACATGAGGATGAAACTCCTGGAGTAGGATAGAGCTCAGACAGTGTAGTATAGTATGTACGACTTATGCATATGAGCTACAAATACTTGAACCACAATATCATTGTTACATCTGTTTATCTCCTACCTGTAAACCTATTTATTGATGGATTATTTATTTGAAAGAAAGGCTCAAACCACGTGTTGTTCACGTTTTGGTGAGGATTTGTTGATTTTTTGAGAATTAATTGCCGCTAAAGCGTGATTTCCAGTGGTCTACCTACAACAGATAACTGCAAAAGTGTAATGTTTTCAATCATATACCTTACATTTGTATAGCCAGACATAACCCCTTGTACCGCGGTGTCGCAACAGCTCTTGTCAGTAGACCCTACGTCTTGGTTTCTTTTCTTGACAGAACGACATATATAGAGGTGTTATGTCGGTTCGAGGTAGAGGTAGTAGTAGGGGTTTAGCACCTCCTCGAATAATAGAAGATAGAGATGTTTTAGGATTTGGTAATAAGAAAGTGGCTAATTTAGGTCCGCCAAGTATACAAACTTTCTCTAAACCACCTATCAGAGGTAGGGGAGGTATAATAACTCCACCTTTGGGTGGTAGAGGTGGACCTTCGATAGTTAGGGGTGCAATTAGAGGTGGAAGAGGTTTAGGAGGATTTGGGTTAGCTACAAGAGGTGGAAGAGGTTTAGGAGGATTTGGGTTAGCTACAAGAGGTGGACTACCGCCTAATCCGTCAACGAATTCTAATTCAATCCCAAGATACGGTGAAGCTGATTCATACAGGCCAAGATATTCAGCACGTTTACCACCACCACCAGGATCACCAAGACACCCAAGATTGAAAAGTGAATATGAAGAATGGGCTGAATATAGATTAAGGCAAAAAGAATGGGAGAGGGATAGGGAAGAAGAGCAATGGAATAATAGTAGTAACACGATTAATAGTGATAATGCTAGATCTTCTAGTGGGCCATCATCATATCAATCCCAACCGTCAACGTCAAGAGATCCCATCAAAAGATATAGTCCACCCCAGCCGACTTTGCAAGATTCTTGGTCTCCCCATCAAACTACTCGACCTATACCCACCCGGAATGATTCTCAAGATCGCTTCCACTCTTCAGATCAAGCTGGACCATCTAGAAGACCTGCTGATCCTATAATAGTCGACCTCACTGAATTTCCACCAACGCCGCCGCAGAGGAACTCCCATATCTCGCAACTACCAGATCCTGCCAATCACTCATCTCGTCAGCATCACATATTCAATTCTTCACCTTCTTTACCTTCTACCACTCCACTGCAATCTAAGCTTGATCCAGCTTTTAAACGTCAGCCTCCGACCGGACCTTCCAGTAGTAGACCAGCTAGTCCAATAAATGTGTCGTCAGCTTCAAATACGTCCGCCAAGCCGCCGGTGAATCATATACATCCTATATCATCAATAACGCAGAGCAACATCTCGACAGTAGATAAAGGTAAAGGTAAAGCGATAGTGACGCCTCAAATACTACAACCGCAGACGATAGAACCACCTGTAGAAGTGAAAAAGATGATTTTCAAGCCAAACAACCCTAATAACCCCAAACCGAAAGAGAAAGAAAAGGGTGGATCTAAGGAGAAGCAGCAGGAAGTTCAGATTGCGGTGAAAGCTGAACCTGATGCAGAGCCAGAGCCGGAACCGGAACCTAGCATACAGCAAACCACTAAGGAAGAAAACATGCTCAACGAGGAAATCGATGTCAAGCCCACTATCAAAGAGCTAGAACATGAAATCGAGCATATCGAAGGTGGAATAAGAAGATCAGGAACCGTAGCTTTCACGTAAGCAAAACGAAGTTTCCTACCTTGTAGCCAGCAGAAGACTGACAGTACTTTGGACCGCTTTAGTAAACACGAATTGCCTGAATGTTGGTCAAAGAACCCCGCGGAGAAAAGTCAAGCTCGAATGGCATTTCGTAAACAACAAAGAGACGACATGATCAAGCAAGGCAAAAAGATTGGTGGTACCCACTGGAGAGACGATGGAGTGGCTTTTGATTGGACTTTACCGGATCCGGTCCCAGCACCAAAACCACTACCGCAAACGAAAACAGTGGAGAATGTTACGCAAGTGGATCCTCAGTCGATACCGCTGACGAAGAAAGTAGAAGCTGTTATCACTCAGAGAAATCCGACGCCTCCGCCCATCTCAATACCGACAAAATCTATCCCGGTACCTGTTGCTGCTGCTACTGCTGCTGCTGACCGACCAGCTATTGCGGCCGAAGAACTCATGATGAATGACGCTGGGTCCGATACCACTAAGATAACGGATAATCTGTCAAGCTCATCATCTGACAACAAGACAATATATCGTGGAGTATCCTACCCTTCGAAGTTTTCAAGTATACAATTAAGACAAGAAAACCAAGAGGATTTCAGAACATGGAAAGATGGTATTATCACCAAATATACTGAATTGTACTCGACAGAATCAAGGATACCAACTTGTACTGCTCATCATAAGAAAGAAGAACCAAAAATGCTATTAAGTATACACCCAATCTCGGCTGAAAATCAGAAAATTGCAAATCAGAGGATCGATAATTCAAGGTTGGAAGATCAGAATTCAAACAAAAAGAAAAAGAAACTCGAAATCGATCCTTCCCAATGGAAAAACAAAATATTTAGATATTATGAAGTATTCAAGTATCCTATCGGTTTACTTGAATTAGAAAAACAGAAAGATAAAACTGAATTTGCTTCAGGACAAACTGAAGAATGGATTTCCAAAATATCAAATATAGTTTCAAAACCTGATGAAAGAGGTAGACCAACAAGGTGGACCAAAATTCATAAATCGATAATTGATGAAGAACCAATCTTGATTGTTTTATCAAAAGATAAATGTAAACAAGAAATTGAATCGCATAATGGAGAGAAACCAATAAACTTAGATATAAATTTGATTTCAAGTTTGAAAAGAAAAGAACAAGTAAATGAAAGTGGTACAAACCCTGTAAAATATTTGACACATTTGGTGGCTAGAAAAAATAAAGATAAATTAGCTGAAATAATATCGAGTAATGACGTTAATTCGACGTCTCCGACCACAAGACGTCCATCGAATATCGTAACTAGCACTTCTCAAACTTCTTCAGATGAGGCTTTATCAAATAAAAAGAAATCTTCGAAGCGAGCTAGAGAAGCTGAATCACAATCTGCTACTACTGCTGTCGCCCCTCAGCATGATTCTATCGCAGAATTGAAGACAAGCCCATCGAAGGCTGATAAACCTTCAAAGAAGTCAAAGAAAAGACATCATCCATCTGAAGACAATGCGACTGGCGCCAATACGATCCCAGTCTCTTCTAGCCAGAGCATACCAAGTAGTACCACTACCACCAAAGCTACAGCTACATCTTCGACTGCAAATACCGTTACTATCCCTCAACAGCCTCCACGGACAACTCTTTCCACTGCTGTACCATCCACATTCTCTGATAATTCAACGCCTGTAGAGCCTTTGATTACAGTAAACCCAACTTTCAATAATACGCAAGAAGATCATGACGAACCTTCTACAACGTCAACGTCAATTTCAACAATACCTCCTAATATAACAGATACAAAACCTTTAATAACTTCAGAAAAATTAGAAAATTTAAATAAACTCCTACGTGAAAAAGTAACAGAAATTGAAAAATGGACAAAATTATCAACGGAATTTCCTGATTTGAAATTAGCTTTAAATGTTCAAATTGGTAAAACACGTGAAGAAATTTTCGGTTTATATGATAATATTGCTTTGGAGAAAACGAATCTAAGGATTTGATTTGGTTTCATTCCATCTCATTCATCGAATAGACATCAAATTGAGCAAATTGATTTTTGATCATAGAGGATAGAGGTCAGATGTAGGATAGGTAGATAGCTGTTAGATTTTATGTTAATAGATTATGAGGGTCGGTTCAATCATTGTATAAAGTCAATTTTAGGTAATTAGTCATAACAATTTAATATAGCATTTGTTCTGAATAAGCATCTCGCATATCAATCACCATCATCATGTTTTCATGCATTTCATGTCATATTGCAAGATCATCTGCTTCTTATCTTGACCTAACGAGTTATCATCAGTGCAAGGGTGATCAAATATCTCGATCGGTTGTTCATTCTCGTCATAGACATTCGGTATCGCATAATGATGCATATTGGCTGATTATAACATATTACGATGAGCGTATCTATCATACTGTAAATACAGATGACTCCTTCCCTTCTTCACCCACCTCCAAACTTTAGAGTTGACTCTATCATTGATGCAATCACTCATTCTCTTCCATCCAATTTACTTGAACTTTTCCTTAAACTAGCTCTGAACCTATCACTTATACTTGGTCTTTTAATTTCATTTTTGTCCCTGTCTTTGTCTTTTCGATTATCTTCTCTTCTTTCACTTAAATCCAATGTAGAAGAGGTTGAATCAATACCTAGACCACGTTTATTTCGTAGCGGCGAATCTTGTGATTCATCTCGTAATTTAGCAGCTTGAACTAATCTTTGCTCTAACATAGATACAGCATCATTTTCATAACCTGTACCCTGTCCATGTTCTTCTGTCAAAATCTCTTCCTCTTCTTCTTCTTCTCGGTCATTTCCATTTTGTTCTTGTCCTTCTAATGGGAAATAGGAATCATTCGTACCAAAAGTATCTGAACTTCCATTTCTTGAATGACCTTGTTCATGTAATCGTTTTTTAGTGTTTATCTTTGATATAGATAACTTCCTTTGTGACCTCTGTGAATGGAAACTGAATCTACTCATTGGTGAATTTGGTTCATCCAGTATACCATCTCCATCAGGTATTCTCTGATTTGCAGATGTTGAAGGTAACAAATCAGGTGATAAATCACCTGCAGTAATTTGACTTATTGCGGTAGTCGGTTTATTACTTGATGATGTCGGTAAAAAGTTTGATGATGGAGAACCTTTAATTGTATTCGTGCTTAGCGTTGAAGTCTTCTTTCTTAGCATATTCCGCAATGGTTGTTTTTCTTTATCAGGAGAAGGTTTATCTGGACTTTTGCTAGGTGATTTAGATGATGATGAAGTACCATCATTACGATTAAACGGAGGAGATTGTTCGATTACAGATAAATCCACCTTCGAAGGTGAGTGTTGTTGGAATGATTTTCTAGGTGTCATTGATCTAACTTTTGACATTAATGAAGAGACTGTTGACCCGGGTCTACTATTGGAATTATTACCATTACCATTATTATTTCCAGATCTATCCCTCGAGTACCTTGACAAAGGTGAATGTGTATCAGCCATTGAAGTTGATGATCTGAGGAGATCGTAGGATCTTCTGGGTGTATCGACACTCCATCTACCTTGTAAAGGTGATCTATCAATTTGATTTACTGGTGAAGTAGGTTGCCATATCCTTGCAGGTCTATCTTCCGACATTACACCTTGTTTTACAGGATCATAGTTATAGTTCAATGCAGCTGATTCTGATCTTCTCAATCTACCTGATCCTAATGACAGTCCTCCAGAAGTTGACGAAGTCATACCACTTCCAGCTCCGATTCCATGTTCTTGGTATTTGAAAAGTTTAGGTAAATCTAACATCAATCTAGTCATATCCCGTACGTTATGTTCACTTGCTTTACCAGCATCTCTCAATATAAATGCAAGTTTGGAATATTCTTCTTTGACTTTAGCTGGATCATCTAGTTCTGCGTCTACTGCGATTTCTGAGGCTAGCTGGATAGCATGTCGAAGGTATGCATTGATTGATTCAGAAGTCTTAGTAGTTGAATGGAACGTTCTAAGTAATTCAGGTTGAGTAGATAAAAGTTCTTGACCTAATTTAGTTTCTAGCACCTTGAAAGCTTCGAAAAGTAGTCTACCATGTTCAGTTGACGGATTGGTTAATTCGAAATTGGCTGATGACCTTCCTCCGAGAGAGGTACTACTTCTCATAGGTCTAGGTTCAGTCGATGGTCCGCCATTATTCCTAATTGCTAATCGAGATGCACCCCCACGAACAAATGGAGGACTGAGAGGCGAATCTTGATCGATACTTCTTCTATATCGTAAACTTCCTTCGATAGGAGCAGTGTTAGGTGGATTGTGATACACATCTCGCATACTTGACATTGAAGTGGTCGATCTTGGCATGTGATCCCAACGTCTTTTAGATTCTGCTCTTTGTTGTTCTAATTTTTTGATCATTTCCAAGGGATCTTTGTTGTCGCTTCTATCATTTCTAGATCCAACAGCAGAAACTGAATCTCCTGGTCCAAGAGCGCCTACTCTTGATCTTGATGTTGCAAGCAAATCTCTCTCACTAATAACAGTACTCATACCTCTTCTTCCTGCGTCGCGATCGTCACCCATTCGAGATTGGTATGTGGATCTATCACTGGATCCTCCCAATACCGTTTCTGAGCGATATCTATCTCTCGGAGAACTCCGGTATTCCGTCTCATCATTAGGTCGAGGTAATCCAGATATAGATTGGCTCCAATTTCGCTTCGAATATCCTGATGTTTCTCCTCTAGTGCCACCTAAGCTCGATGATCTTTCTAACCCATCTATGTGGGGCAGACCTCTGGATGGCAAAGGAACGGTCTCAAATTCGCCAGAACGACGGGAGGTAGTAGAAGAGAATCGGCTTGGAATAGGCGAAGCTGAATGATAGTCTGATGGAGAATCGATAAATTGTCTCAAACGAGCTGAGCGAGAAGATCCAGGTTGATCATCAATCGGTTCGTATTTGGGTTTCTGGGGAGAAGGTGTGAACTGTGTTGATTGGATTAGTGACAATCATTGCTGAATGAAGAAACACAATTACTCACCAGATTGTTACTACTGCGAAATTCAGCAGGTAAACCTTTCCTTCTTCGACTTGAATTACTTCCACCGCTTCGTTCTCTATCTTCCTCACCTTTTTCAGGTGTATCAAATTGCGCATTTTCCCTATCTGCTAAAGAACTCGAATGAGAATCTGTTCGGACTGAGTTGCTGGGACGGTTATCTCTGGATGTCGACCCAGTTGAAGGAACAAGTGGTGAGCTTGTCGTCCGTGTATAGGAATCATGTCGCCGTATGGACTGACGAGATGGTGTCGAGCTTTTCTCTACATCAATTGATCTTCTCCGACGCTGTATAGATGCTTGAGCTATTCTCTCTTCAGCTTCCCTAATTTTATCATCTAGTTCGGAGCCTTGGGATCTCGATCTTGACATGCTACCGCTTTCAGCTATGATTTCTTCCTCTAGAACTTCATCTCTCAAATCAGCATTAGATGATCTCCTTGAATGCCTTCTTTCTTCTAATTTTGATAAGCCAGCGCTGACCGGAGGTAATTTTCTAGCTGTTCTTTCAGGCGAAGATATCGTATCTTCAGGCGAATTCGCCCTTTTCACATCTACTGGAGGTAATCTCTTAGATAAAGAAGATGAAGTTATATTTGTGTTTTCGGCCAAACTAAGACTCGGAGAATGACTACTTGTTCTTGACATTCCCATTGACGACCTTCTAGTTGACCCATTTAGGCTGCGGTTGGCGTTCATTGATGGACTGGCTATCAAACTTGATGATGAAGAGCCTGAACGAGACATGGACAATGAAGGTGAATGTTTCGGTCGAAGAGCGTGATTACGGAGCCTAGGTGAATCTGGTATATGTGTGGAAGAAGCGGAGCGTGATGATGTACGCCTGGCAAGAAGATGCGCGGATCCAGTTGATGATGTACGTCGAGAAGTCTTGGGATTAGGAGAGTGTTTCGGTGTTGAAGAGTGGGACTATACCAAACATTAGTTGAATATCAAAGGAGGCAGAAAATATGATAAGTTTGCGCAAAACTCACTTTGACGGGAGAAGGTAGTTTATCTATTGAATCACTTGGAGAGTTTACGTCTGCAGGCGGCGTAATATCGCTCTCTGTTCCAGGTGGACTAGGTAGACCGGATACTCTATCCACTAGACCATTTTGGCTCTCTGTTGATTGAATCTGTCTTTTTTGCTGCTGCTGCTGTTGATGCTGATGAGAACTAATTGTTTCCTCTTGTTTAACTTCAGGTGAATTTTCCGATGAGTGATTACTTTCCTCTTTTCTTTTTGAACTACTTCCTGGCCAATCTCTTCTTCCGAAATCTAATTTAGGACTTCCAATACCAACATGTAAACTTGCGAATCCACTTGTCATTCTCATATGAGGGGGATGCTCTTCAACTCCTGAAAATTCGCTTGATTGCCTTCTATTTGAATTTGATGACGAAGAAGATGGTTCTTCACCTAAATATATAGCTGAAGGTGGTCTAATACCATTACGATCAAGTGATGGCCTAGATCTTTCCTGTCGCTTTCTAGGACTAGATAAATGGGAATCAAGTGATAATTGAGATGAACTTCTTGATGGTAAAGAAGGTGCTTTAACAGGTGATGACATGTCCTTTACAGTACCGTAGAGGGTATCAGTCTTCTATATAATTTCGACCAGTCCGTATGAGAGATGAATGATCCTAAGAGCGGGGAAGAATGCTTTCGCAATATTCTTAAAGGATTGATTCAATGATGGGAGGTTCTTTGTTTGCCAAGGACGCGGCTGTCGTCAAATGTCGATTTATCTCAAATATTCATGGTATTTATTGTATTTATTGTATATTGAACAGCTTTTACGTGATTAGCTTATACGATTGACTTTAATGATATATATGATGATACTTGTAGGTATCGAGATGAATGTCAATATAGGGAAATTAAGAATAGATAGGGTGAAAATTGTAATTTGTGTCGTCAAGGTGAGGTAATAATACTGAAGCAACATGATCATCATGACATTAGACGCGTTCAATATATTCCCCCTTTTCTCATCAGCACATTACGCGAAGGGGGAAGTTTCTAATCTGCTATTACGATTTAAGCCTAATCAACTACAGAAGTGAAAGCTATATTACAAAATAATCGTAATCATGTTTATTTTTGACTAGTAGAAGGAGAACACATGTAATAGCTCGTTAACATTCTTTGGGTTGAGAAGTCATTTCTTGCTGTCCTCAACTATCTCTTGCCAATGGTCGAGCTGCGAGCTGTAGAAGGCAACATATGTGACAACGAAAAACGGATCAATTTCATTGGGATTAATTCCCCTTGAATTTGCTTTGATATAACACATAAAAGGTTGAACTGATCATCCTTTGTGAGACGAGATCCTTTCTATTCTAGCGTGATGCTGACGGAAAAAATGATAGTGTACGATTGAGTGATATGTCATAAACATCAAGTTTGATCCATCTCGTTGCAATGGAAAGTATTTAATTATATGGTAAACCTGTAGTGTCCTAGGGCTTGTATAATCAAAGCAATAGGAATTCATACTCATCAAGCCAAACTAGAGACACCGCAGTGACAGATCGATATAGCTAGCAGAAAACGAAAACTGGAGTAAAGACCATATAACTCAATCTGAAATGTCATCGAATACACTTTGGATACCAGACTCATCACCATTATTCTTCTACTCACCTGCTGAAGCATATTTTGCGGGTCAAAATTTTAATGCTTGGATAGGTAATGACGGTATACAGAATAATCCAAATGAGAATGGGAAAATTAATCAGACCGTAAAGACTACGAGTTTTCATCGATCTTCTGGAAATACTGCGATTATCTTACCTTCTATATATGGTAAATTCCTTTATTCTCTGGCCTGCTTGTTACCTTTTCGTCGTCAAGATGATATGAGGTCATCTACTGATTTCCTTATTTTTACATTCTTTTTTTTCAATTGAATGTTAGCCACTTCATTTACACCAATTTTTCAAGCTTCACCAACAGAATACAACGTAACTTTTCAACTTGCTTCATGGCCACCTGAACCTTGGGAATCAGGAAAAACATATCAAAAATCGAATGAAGAAAAATATTTTGATCCCCAAACTTTTACATTAAATTTTTGGTGCTTGAAAGAAAATCAAAGTCAATGTACTGGTGAAATTGATTTTTTGGGTGCTTTTGTAGAAACTAAATTTGCACCTGATAAGTAAGTTAGTCAACTAAACGAGCAGACTGTTCGATCTCTATGTCATCAACTTGTATCTCTCAGAAGGACGTTGTGCCATGTGGATCTATAAGCTTTTTTCTCCTTCTCCAATTCTTTAAATTTCTGATTGTAATAACTCAAACGAAGGATGTACTAATCTCTATCTAATATATTTAACGCGATAGATCTCAAATCGAGATAGTAGATCTTGACGATTCGTCACCGTTAATTCAATATGAAGGTTTCTCACCCGTTAACCAAGATAATAAGATCGTAAATATCGATGCTGATACTGATAACGAGAAAACGTTAAGTATGACTTCCACAGAAGGCTCAAAGGCTACAGTCTCATTCACAGGTAAGTTGGCTTGTCACCATTGATATCTATTCGCGCAAAGCTAAAAGCACACTAATGCGATTTTCAATCATAAAAGGAGCTTCAGTCCAGATCTACGGTGTGACCTGCACTCAGTGTGGGAATTACAGTATTGCATTAGATGAATCATCATCGACTTTCAATTCTTTCAATAACGCTACTATTCATGACTCTTTATTATACTTTACAACTAATTTAGATACAAGTAAAACACATACTTTGACTTTGGAAGCTAAAGGTGGTGTTGTTCTAGATAAATTTGTCGCTCAAGGTCCCAAAGGCGGTGTAGGCTTCATGTAAGGTCATCATTCTGAAGGATTTTATAGCTATCTTCACCTTTGCAAAGTCCTTGTTGCTGACGTTAAGACCCTTCCATTTTAGTGGGAATATAGATGGTAAATCGACTACAGTAGTAGGACCATCATCGAATTCAGTACCTACGGGAAACAGAAATAGTACCGGCATTGATGGCTCAAACCAACCTCTAGCAAATGGCAATGGAGATGGAATACAACCCACATCAGGTGGATCACCTAACGCAGGTGTAATAGTAGGTGCTATACTAGGTACATTAGCTGGATTGGTAAGTTACTCGTATCAAAATCATTTCTTTTTTGGGTATCTCGATAGACTACCACTTGAAAGATTGCCTCAAATTTTGCATGACACTTTCTAATCTTTCTTGATCAATTCCCACCATTTTAGGGCTTTTTATATTTCTTGTGTCTTAAAGTCTCACCAAAACTTAAGAAAGATAAAGAAAAAAAGTTGAATCCATGGGATGAAGCTAATTTGCTTCAAAATATGAAAAATGAAGAAGTTCATGTAACTACAGCTGCAAATCAAAGATATGTTTATCGTAAGTACAGATTGGATTGCTGCTTCCATACGATAAGTGATCCGTCATTCCAGTATATTATCCTTATACTCATCTTTCATCCTAATTGTTATTACGTTTAGCTGGCTTAATTGCTCACTCAGACTTGAAGAAGAAATAAGGTCGAATAATTGATTTTTAGTTTCCTCGACGAAGTGGGGTTCGTAAAAGTAGATTTGTGTGATAGGACGATGTGACTTATAGACTGTACTCTCATTTATGAACCAACGAGAATCGCAGCATAGCATATATGATATGCATTTGACTTAGCATTGAGACTTCCTCACCATCCTTGGGTTTGTCCCATACCTTGCAAAATCCTCTCTATCAAAGCCCGTTTCATATATTGTTCTCTGGCGAGTGATCGTATAGACTAAAGACAAAATTGGACATTCAGGATCTTGTCAGCAACAGTACCCTATGGATAAGGGGTTGACGTACCTTGAGATACCTATCAAGATCCACTCTTTCAGCATCTAAGGCTCTTGTCATATGGTATATAGTATCTTCAATAGCGTTGTCTTCAGCTACTAAGTCGATCAATCTGCAAATAACATAGTGATCAATCAGCGCGGATTCAACCTTATCCTTCAAACATTGAGAAGAACAGACTTACTGATTATGTACAATACTAATACCACAGACCAATTCATCTACACTAATTTCACCTTTTGTTTCTAATTCATTTATTCGTTCTTCACCATTTACAACTAAATCGTTCAACTTTCTTCCAGTCGAATCACAAACTTTTTTAACTGCTTCCAACCTTGCCATTTCATCTTTTATAGCAGGTTCACCAGATTCTAAATCTTCTCTACGTTCAATCAAATGTTGTTTGGTAGATTGCAAAGAATGTATTAAAGGTGGCAATGATGCTTGTAAGTGTGGTAATAGAATTGAATGTAAATGTTGTAATGATGGTGGAGGTGGTTTTGATGGTGGTAAAGGTGGTGGTGCTGCTTGAGATGAATCGCTCATAGAAGGTAAAGATTCAGAAATTGGTTCAGGTGATCCAAGTAAGTCTGGGATTTGTTGCCGTGTTTGTGGGGTTGAAGCACGCTGTGAAGAAGGTAGAGGTTGAGGTTGAGGTTGCAGTGTTTTCTGGGAAGCCAGGGTCGATGGATGAGGAGGTACAGGAGGTTGTGCTTGTGTTTGATGATACTGTGGTTGTTGATACTGTGCTTGCTGTGCTGATTGGAATTGTCCATCTGGCGGAGGTCCGCCGTACTGTTGATTTTGTTGAGGGGGTTGCCATCCGTTCACATAGCCTTGATTCGAGTCTGGTCTTGGCGGTAACATCGGCTGTTGAGGGTATCCTGACTGGTTTGGAGGTTGAGGCTGAGGTACGTATGGTCGCTGAGGTAAGACCGGTACACCAGTTTGAGAACTTGGTGATTGTGGATAAGGTTGAGGTGTTCTACCTGGTCTGTTTGGTATGGCGGGAGAAGCAGGATGCGGTGGTGGTGTAGCTGGATAGGTAGCAGATGATTGTCTTGAATGTGATCCTTGTGCTTGAGATTGAGTGAATGGGTGAGGAGGGGGTGTAGGTGCAGGTCTATACTGGGGTAACATCTAAGCATGATATCAGCTATGAATCTTCATCATCAATGTCAAATATTTAAGACTTACATCGTGCGTCTGAATTGGAGGTGGTCCATAACCAGGTCTAGCAGGCGGTGGCGGGGGTTGTGATTGTATTTGAACTTGCTGGACAGGTTGTCTAGGTTGTACGGGTGAGCTAATGGGACTTCTAGATGATTGAGCAGGTGAAGAAGCAGATGACGGTTCAGGTGGTTTGGCATAAACTGGAGGTGCAGCTGAAAAGATTGCTATTAGGTGTTTCAATATTGTTTCAAGATCTTGCGTCTATTATATAATTTGTTCAAATCAACAATTCAGCTTTAGAGTTGAAAGTTCTTGCTTGTTGTAGATATACGCAAACTTACAGGCCAGTTAGACCACCAATAATCTACAACTTCTTCTCTTAATCTACCTGAAGGATCAACTTCCTTGGATTTCCTTATACCCATTTCTTTCGTAGGTACAACGAATAATATAGGTGAAGATCTTGGATAATCATGTGGTACCCATATATTCATAGGTATATGATATGTTGCACCTCTATAATTTATTGGTAAAGTACCATGTAAAAGTAATAATAAAGCCGTTTGTCCCGAATTGAATGCTATATATATATATATATTAACAGAACATGAGTTTATGAATCGGTGCTAATTTCTGAATCCTAAGGTAGATACTGAGGATTTAATAGAGCAGTACTTACTAAATGCATCGGTCTTTACACTCAATGTCTTTCTCTCCGATAATATCTTCATCACTTCATTGATTAACCTATCTTTAGCTTGATAAGGTCTCAAAACATTACCGAGCCATTCTCTTGTCAAGTCGAAATGTGACATTTTGATTAGTTGCTTTCCACAGCCAAATACTGTAGGTCGTTAGTTGGGCGTTGATAACTTTGGGATAAATGCAATGAGAAATGTTCATAAATACTGACTCATCATCATGTCGACTATCTTGAGTGTCGTGCTTCATTCACTTGGATGTCGATACCGTTCAACAGTCCGCCATCAACGGTTACTTGGCTTAACGTAATTGCAATAGCTACGGTGAAGAGGAAGTGATGACGTCACGCCCCATCGAGTAAATAAACATAATGAACGAAAACAAAAAAAAATACCTTACCAGACTGGTAAGTTGTTTGATAGAAATTTGCGCATTAACCCAATAAACAAAGATCAATCGACGAGTTCGATACGACAAAGATCACTTTTAAAGAGGGATTTCTAACCCAGAGAAAGCTCTCTCGAATTGATTAAGCGATATGGCTTATTTGCCAGCTTCATCACCTTCATCGTCCAATACACCTACTGCTCCATCTGATGCAGATTCCCAAGCATCAACCGCACATCATAACGGGGCAGAAGAATATGAACCACCTACATACGAAGAATCGCTATACGTTATCAATGGATCAACACGTCGACCACTTTCAAGAAAGAAGAGAGGTAAAGGTAATAATGGTATAGGTGGTGATTTAGTTGGAAGTATGAAAAGGGGTTTAGCAGTTGATCAGAGGAAGAAAGCGAGAAATGAAAGTAGATTAAAGATACTTCGTAAGTGGGCCAAAATCCTGAATCAAATAACCATCATAGCTAAAAACAAAATTTACTCATCTTCTCTCAACTTGGAATCTTTATAGTAAGTATAGCAGCTATACTATTTTTGATCTTAACCACAATATGGATATTACGGTTGAATAAGAGAATAAAAGATAAAGGCGGATGGATCACTCTTGTGAGCGGTATATAGAACCATGTTTTAGCTTCAAATGTTATAAAGGACAGAAAGGAATTATAGTGTATCATGTATAAGAAGAAATTGTGTTCAAGGATTTTGGCATCTTGTAGTTCTACATTTGGTTGTATGTTTAGTTGTCCTGGGAACAGTGCATTGTAAATACTGTTAGATGCTACAAAATGAGGTGTGAGATGTAAGATGTACTGTATGTGATCTATGATAATGCTGTTTTAAAAAATGTACAACTGATATAATACAGTTTTACAAGTCTGACTTCTTCAATCCGAAACTTGCTTTTTTGGGTGAACCATTCCTGGTTGATGGTCGGTTATCGCGAGGACTACCAAAAGACCCTTCTCTTCTAGGTCTTTCACCTACAAAATTGTGGCTTTCGTCTCCTCTCCTTGGTGTAAAGATTCTATGACTATCGTCACTTCTTTGTCTATCTCGGTATGATCTTGGCTGACGTCGAGGTGTATCCACTTCATCACTAGAATTAAAATTCTCATCCTGGTTTCTAGAGGAGAATCTGCTGTCATTTTCACCATTTCCACCATATCTTCTTAGTTGAACTCTATCATCTCTTCGATCTCTTGTGTCGTTTTTCTCAAATCTATTTTGATACCTATTTTGACGATCATAACTAAGTCTTCTTCTATCACTTGATTGCCGAATCACTTGCGTATCGCCATCAGACATCTTGTCCTCCCACTCATCCTCTTCTACTGTAGATCGGAGATCTCGAGCGGTAAATCTGCTTGAATTGTTCCTCAATTTAACATCCTCTTGTCTTGATCTATCATCTTGTCGGGGTAATTTACCATTTTTGTTTGTTTTACCAATTTCATTACCCCATACATCTACAATCTTTTGCATTTTTAATTTCATAACTTCATATTCCATTGATTGATTTGAATTTAATCTTTCTATGGCTGATATGACGGATTTAGAAAAATAAATTAAATTACTTAATATTTTTCGTTTATTATCATTTATAACCAAAGTTTCAGGTGTATGATCGATTAATTTACTATCTTCAATCTCATTATTGTCTAAATTTCTATAATTGATTTCAGATCTTTTGGATCCAGGATGTATTGTCAACAAATTATCTGATCCAAAGTAGTTGATGATGTTCAAAACTTTCTTGATTGATTCATTATTAGATCCAATTGAAATTTTCAATAAAATACTTAATAAAGTATAATCAGGTAACAAAGGTTTTGGTTTTGTCCATTTATTACCTCTTATATCGGTTGCTTCTCCATTTGGTGTTTTCCATTTATATGATTTATCTTGTTCAGATAATTCTGTTTTTTCACCTGGAGAAGTGTTTTCAATTTTATCTGAAATTTGAGTAGCTCTTTTGAATAGATTTAAAGCAGTATTGAAATCACCTGCCCATCTCGCACCTTGTAAAGCCGATTTATAAATTGATAAATCCCAACCTTCTATACCTGTTGGTGGTTGATATGAATCTAAAATATTCATTATACCTCCAATATCACCACTTTCACTTAAAGCATTAATTGCAATTTTCGAAAAATGTATATCGACTGTATACTGGACTTCTTTGGTCGAAAGTAACAATGTTGTATAATGTGATGCTAAAACATTTTGCTTCTGTAATAATAATCCATGTATCAATGATGTCGCTGATTGTGTATCTGGTCTCAAATTAGGAAGACCTTCTTGATAAGAAGAAGATGATGATGAGGTTGTAGTGGTAGAAGCTAGATTTGTTTGTTGACCTGGTGGTGGAAAACCCCAAACTTCATTGATCAAATTAACAGCGAATCTCTGATCTTCAGGTCTACCTCTAATCAAACATCTTAAAACATGACTAAACAATTCATTATCTAATTTTCTGTTTTTGTCATTTTTAGTAATTTTACTAAATTGTCTTGAACATTGATTCCAAATTCCTCTTGATATCGGGCCAATATCGATTGACTTCATTGTTGCTATATCAGTTGAAGAGATTTTACGTTGTCTAAATCTATATAAATGGATATTATGTAAACTTGCAAATAGAGTTGTATAAGTTACTGTATCAGGCGATAAAGGTCCAGTAGTATCCATAGAGATAAAAGTTTGATACATTTCTTCCCATAATCCATGTCTACCTAAATATTTCAAATATGCATTAGTTGGTGATGGATTGATTTCATCTAAATATTCATTTCCAGCATTAATATCCTGATTTGCTCGATATTCATCATGTAATTCTTCTCCTGTGGAAGATGATATACCTAAATCTTCTTTTAAAGCTGATGACGCACTCATACATTGTTTGATATGCTGTTGAGACTGCTGAAATAGAATAGTCACTTTTGAATTGGTAGATTCTTTGACGGGCATTAAATCATATTGAAATGTCGTATCTCCTGAATGTGCAATACGTGAGTATGCATTAAGCATTGTTGAATAGGTACGAGTAGTAGGTTTAACGCCTCTCTTCTTCATCTATGAATATCGGAATCTGTTAACATCCCTCTATGATGGTAGATCTATTTCACTTACATCGTTATACAACCTCCACATGATATTCAACTTTCTCTGTTTACCTATGAAACCTAATAGGATATTCCATACTGGTGCATTGACTAGATGCTTAGGAGCATCAGTCACGATGGAGATAGCTTCTTCAATCTGAGGTTCCGATAATTGTTGATGTTTATTTTGATTTTTTGTATATTTATCTATCCATTTTTTCAATTTCATTGCTGTTGAATATGGATCATCCCTCTGATCTGACTGATTTTGATATCGGTTATCCCTTGAATTTGAGTTGTCATTACGAGAAAATACATTTCTCAGTCCTCGCTTTGTTCGATCATTTCTTCTTCTGCTTTCAGGTAATCTAAGTGGTAACGAAGCTTGTCTTTCTGATCTTGGTCGTTTATGTATACCAATAGGTTTTTGGTTCAATATTCCATCTAGTAAAATCCTGTCCGCATTAACTAATTCTTTAGGTAAATGCCTTCCTCTTCCTGGTCCTGAAGTTGAATTTTCGGATGATGCTGCTATTAATGCTGATCTTAAATTCTTCTGATTTGATCTAGTTGAAGGTCCGGGATCTCCATGATATTCTCTTGATATCACCCCAGAACGAGATAGCAATATACTACCACTGTTCCGTGAAAGGAGCAGGTGAGTTGACCTGCGTGCTACTAACATTAGTAGCTCTTTGCTTGTCAGCGATATTTGGTGATAAATCACAATAGTTTTTCGGACTTGAACAATTCATACTCATTATTTTGCCTATAACCTCCTTCACTTTCTCACTCTTCGACTTTTCGAAAGATAATGCCCAGATCACGTGCTTTATCAACCTAAAATGCCACGTGCGGTGGCAAATATCATATTTGTTTTTTGATCTCTTTTAATTTCAATAATTTCATACGCGTCGTCTATCTCTTCCCTTTCCCCATGACAAAAACATTACTTTGTTCCTCTGGTGTGGGTCAATCTCTTAAAACACTCCTTTGTAACAAGTAAATCGAGAGATATCTACATCTTAGCAATCGACATACCTTGCAAGTGACCGAAACGACTTGTCATACCTCCACGTATGCATGTTTGCAAAAGGAATAGGACAATCTTAAAAATCAATTATACTATCATCCCCAAACATCACTTGAACATCAGTTTCATTTGTGGGGCTCAACCTGAATAATACATATAATATATTATTGATCTTAGGAAAACGTGGTGGGGAACAACCTATAAATTAACCGGTTAAAAACAAACGTCAGCTACAACATTTTTGGGAATCCCATTAATATTATTTTCCCATTCCTTCCGTGCATCATTAACATTCCTTCTTCACACTTGCTATTGCATTAATCAAATTATCATTACAAAATCATCACATATCGATAAATAAGCAGAAGAATCAGATTAGAGCATTCAGAATGGCGGCAGGTCTCGCTTGTAAGTTACTGTCTGTCTATATATCATTATACGTATAGTATAACCCACGATAAATCCATGTTTAATCCATGAAGCTTATCTCTGATTATCACTTATCATATCAGATGACCTTATCCTTATCTTTTGGCGTATCGTCATCAACATCTTCTTTAGAGAAATCAGGTAAGCTGTTCAAGATTATCCATTCACAGCGTTGTTCCTTTCTCGCCGCTGTTTATGCATATATCAGATAAATCCTAATTGATGAATCATTAAAATGCAGACCTCGAGGTGCATTCAACATCCCTAAAGATGGACCGGTTCTCTTCATCTGTGGTCCCCATGCCAACCAATTCCTAGATCCCTTACTCCTTTTCTCGGAGGTGAGGAAAGAAGCAGGAAGGAGGGTGTCCATATTGACGGCTGCGAAGGTGAGCTCGCCAATGACTTGTCTTAGCTCACCTTTAATCAATAGAGTATGAAGCGGAAATTTATCGGGGGAGTGGCTAGGATTATGGATAGTAGTAAGTCACCTACCCATGGCTAAGAGCGGAACAGCCTATTCATGTTATCATTCCGACAGTTCCCGTGGCGCGAGCAGCGGATGATGCCAAAGGTGGAAAAGGTAGAATTGTATTATCTGAATCAGATCCATTATTGGTTACTGGTCTCAACACTGTTTTTACATCACAAGTCAAACCTAGATCTCAACTTGTTCTACCTAAATCAGCCGCATACGCTTCAGCAACCGTAGAAGAAGTTATTTCCGATACTGAGTTGAGGTTAAAAGGCGAATTTGTGGTACCTAGTAAAGATGGTAGTGCTAATGTAAAGGCTTCAACAAGAGTAAGAAGTGAAGGTGAAAGTAAAGAAGGTTTAGAATATAAGGTGTTACCTCATGTTGAACAAGATCAAACGTATGGTGCTGTCTTTCAGAGATTAAAAGAAGGAGGTTGTATCGGTGTTTTCCCCGAAGGTCAGCTGTCCGAGTAGTGCTGTATTTAAGCAAACTATCGAAGCTGACAACCGATACTTGCTATAGGTGGTTCCCATGACAGAACAGATTTCTTACCTTTGAAAGCTGGTTTCTCGATTATGGCTTTAGGTGCAATGGCTCAATTCCCAGATGTCGATGTCAAGCTTGTTCCCGTTGGTTTATCATATTTCCATCCCCACAAGTTCCGTTCAAGAGCTGTTATCGAATTTGGTCCTCCTCAATCCGTTGATAGGGAATTAGTTGAATTATACAAGCAAGGTGGAGCTAAGAAAAGAGAAGCTTGTGGGAGATTGTTAGAACAGGTTCACGATGGATTAAGAGCTGTGACTTTGAGAGCGCCTGATTGGGAAACAATGCAAGTGAGTAGCTGCCACTGACGAACGCCATTAATAAGTTACCTGTTAGCTAATACCTTCATGCACAGGTCATTCAAGCTGCACGAAGATTGTATAGAATTCCCGGCCAACACCTTACTCTTGGACAAGTTGTTGAATTGAGTAAACGATTTATGGAAGGTTATTTAGCATACAAGGATGAACCTAAGATCATCGAATTGAGACAAAAAGTTTTGTCATATAACCGGTTACTCAGGGATATGGGTCTGGCGGATCATCAAGTCGAAAGAGCTTCAAGTACCAGTCTGAAATCTGCTCTGCTCCTTGTTTACCGAACAGGATTATTACTTTGGTGGTCTATGTTAGCTTTACCTGGAGGTATATTGCATGCTCCTATTTTTATCTTGGCGAAGTTGATCAGTATCAAGAAAGCCAAAGGTAAGTGGTTAGACAACCTCGCTATCAGCTGCTTGGGCTGTAGGCTGACAATTGATGCATATGTAGAGGCTCTTGCTGCATCTACAGTCAAGATTCAAGGTCGAGATGTCTTAGCGACTTGGAAAGTTTTGGTATCTCTCGCCGTCACACCCCTATTGTACCTATTCTATTGTGTATTAGCAACGTTTTTAGCCTACAAATACGATTTGGCACCTGCTTGGCGACATTGGACACCAGTGGCTATCTTTGTGTTACTTCCTGGTTGGGCTATGGCTACCCTCAAATTCGGTGAAGCTGGTATGGACGTCTTTAAGTGAGTATTAGCCTCGGTTCGAGGACTCGCAAAATAATGATCATACTGACGTATCTTCCTCAGATCCCTTAGACCGCTGTTCCTCTCTCTTTGGCCAGGTAGTCAAAGAGAAGTCAATAAACTCCGTCAAATGCGAGAAAGTTTGGCCAATGAAATAAGTGAAGTGATTGGTGAGTTAGCTATACATTTTTTCGCTAATCTGAACGATTGAGCTGAAACTGTGATATGCAGATGAGTTTGGACCCAAAATGTACCAAAATTTCCAATCGGTCAGTATGACTTTAGCTTTATCATCTGGCGTTATTTCAGCTAATATAAACCTCTCTGCAGGCTCGTATCCTGCCATCAGCAACTGTCCCGCAGACTGGCCGAAATCCCGGAATGTTTGTTCGAAAAGCTCAGGCACCAGATTCTTCCGTTTTGTCTCACCCTATGTTATGGCTTGACGAACGAATTTTCGGTAAGTCTCACAACAGGATGCGACTGTAACGTGTATTGACAATGTTATACAGGTTGGAATCGAAGTGCATCTGTCGGTCAGAGTGTATGGAATACTACCAAGATGGATAAGAATCGATCGGAGCCCTCAACGGCACCCACCAGTCCGGTAGAATCTGATAACGAGGAAGAAGCTGATGTCGATTATGATGATGTAAGTTGTTTGTGATAGTTCGTAAAACTTGGCTAATGTATTCTGCTAGGTTTTGGCAATTATCGATACTCGACGTACTGGTCCAGGATCGCCTAAAGGACGTAGAAGAGGAAGATCGTACCACGATTTAACACAATTGAGATCAGAGACCAATTCAAGTGCGACTTCACCCGTGATTGACGAAAGTGTGCCGTTACCTGCACCTGATGATGAGGGTACGAATAGATTGTATAAACGTCCGGGTGCGGGCTACAAGAAGGCTGAAGAATGGAAAGAGGAAGATGGAGGCGTTGGACTTGGTTTAAGCGGAGCCAAGGAAGATAAGGAGAAGGAGCAATAGTCTGTGTCTGGTAGCACAAAGAAGGGAAAGTATGAAGCAATGGAAACTATGGATATTATTTGGTAGAAAATCTGGAAACGCTATTCATGCAAATCAAGTTAAAAATGTGAATTGGCTGATCAGTACTACACCTTATTTTGCTTGAGCACGAGTGTCAATACCTTCTAGATGAAAATCCATCATAATCGTTCTTTTGCCTTTTCAGTTCTTCAATATCCCAATCTGATCTACAAGCGGGGCATGTAGTCTTTCCAGTCCAAGCTGTCTCAGTTTCCCGATGGGATGCGCAAGTGATACAAAACACTAAAGGTAAAGTTGAAACCAGTCTTAGCATATTGTCAAGTGAAGTAATGTACAGTACGTAGTTTGAGATACTGTACATTATGGAACAAGAAGAAATCATTCCCAAATGAGACTTACTCGTACCGCATCGTGTATTATTACAAGTCCATAAACTATGTTCAACAACTTTATTATCGTTTTGAGCTTGAGCAAGTATGTCATCAATACTGTCATTACAAGTTGGACATTCAGATTTAGTTTCTTCATTTCTGCTTCCAGATTGTCTTGCTCGCTCATGATTAGTTCCATAATTACTAGTCGTAGCACTAGAAGCACCAGCATTCTGATGGTAATTAGAGCTTGAAGCCCTACCAGTATTGGGAGTTCTGTTATTGTTGTTATCGTCACGGTTACGAGAAATATTACTGTTCCTACTACTCGTACCAGTGTCATTACTAGTAATTCGACTAAGATAAGGGTATTTTTCTTCGTCTGATCCATATAAAAAATCATTAGCGTATTTTTGTAACCATGATTGATTATTCGACATCTTGTCATCCAAGCGAGTGAACTATGCGAGGCCTCAACTAAAGAATTGGCTGGCGATGATTGGGAACTATATTAAAGATAATGTAAATTTTTCAACACAGAGTTGCGTATCCTTGGCTTTGACTTTATATTATATGGCCTCCTTAAGTATGGATTCACCTAGCTGAAGCAGAAGTCATGTACAAACATCACTTTAAACCTATGTCCCATATCTTTAATCTCCTTTTTGACTGTATTTTTGATATCCTCCTACTTTTCATAACGTTTGCTTTAGCCTTCCTGCCATCTGAGCTCCTCCAATCCTTTGCAAACCCACTCAAAATACTGTACTACAAATCACGATGAGAACATTAGAAGACAAGGCTTCTCAAGCAGATTTCATACTCAACTAGCCTGATTTACTGTACGAGTAGAAAAAGGATCAAAGGAGTCTACTCGTGTGACCGACAACTGAATGACGACCCGAGTATAGTGAATCGTAAAGATAACTATATTTCCTATTAACATTTTACTTTAGGAGGAGTCGGTATTTGTTGAAGTGTGTTACACATATGCAGTATCGGACTTACAAACTCATCCTGGCCTTCCAGGCAAGAAGAATATGAAAAAACTAAAATCACAGAGAGAAGACAAAAGTAGAAGCAAATGTAAATTTATTGAAAATTGATGATAAGCCTTTGTTACGACTTTGAGAAACTCAATATACATGTACATATGGAAGAACCCATGTGTAAGAGGGGTATTGCACACGATGATGTCTGTATAATCCTTTCTCCACGGTCTACCAACTGTACATCCTTCCTTTTTATCCACTATACATATATCACGCTTTCATTGTTCATCCGATCACACTACCACTCCTTTCGCCAATCAGTGAGTGAGCAGTCTACAACAGTATGTGGCGTCTGCAGTGGACAAAATCATCGCTCCTTTGTTATTTTCCCATCCATGCCACTGTAAAACCTGATTTCCACCACTGTACAGATAGGTCCTTAGTGATACTGTATGTGAATCAGAGAAAAGTCTTACAACGGGTCCGATTTTTTCCATCATCCTGTGCATAATGCATTACACACCACTACTACTGTCATGTCAATCACCATTCGAAAGGTGTAATATCATAAAATTCTTTTTGCAATTTCAATTGATCGGTATTCCAATTTCTCGTACAAGCAGGACAACTTGTCGAGCCATATATGCCATGTTGAGTTTGCCATTGAACTGCACAGCTTATACAGAACACTGTTAAGCGCGATGATTTGACAAGGTTAGCTCAAATATGAGCTAGATCATATGGAAATGTAAATCGAGTTACAACTTATAATCATCCAGCGTGAAAAACAAGAAAAAATCATACGAAGAAACTCACTTGTACCACAATGTTCTTGATCACATATCCAAAGACTCAAAACACCTTGTTGACCACCTTTATGTTCATTTTCAGCTTGATGAAGTAGATCAAAGATTTCTTCTCCACAAAGTAAACATTCAGACTTCATGTCAAATTTCATAGATTGTTTCGGTTCATCGTTCTGCTTGAGATCCCTAATACAGTTTAAATTTGCTGACATCTCTGAGTTGCTGGTTGACGACACCTTATTGGACATATTGGTCAGTTGGCATCTATCAATATCAAAGCAAGATTCTGGATCTTTTACCTAACAGAGAGAAACCTGATACTGATCCAAGAGCTGCTGTACATATTTTCTAATCTCTACGAGACTCAAACAAGTTCATCACAGTTATACCTTTCGTGTTATTTTCTATTCAAGAAACTCGGTATTTTGAGCTGACATCATAAGAAGTTTTGACGTACAGCTTACGAATCGTAGGTAGCTACAATGACGTTGTATGCAGTACGTATCACAGACAATTTGTTGATGTTTCGGTTTCTCTTCTTCAGATTAATAATGATCACGATCGCTCAAGCTTCTTTATTAAGTAGTTCCCAAAAACAGAAGAAAAAAAAAATACATCTGCTACTTCCTACTTAAGTACGACACCATAGAATAATCACTTGTCACAGAATGTAAGTAGGTAATATAAAAGAGTGAAACACGCTTCTCACGGTAGAATATCGACGTTTGCACAGATCTTAACTGTAGAGTAGCATTATATCGTGCTTCTTAATACATATATAGTAGTGCCAACATACGAGATTCTGTCCAGCTTATACTTTCTGAAGAAATATAAGCTTCTTATGACGACTTAAAAGAAAGAAAGAAAGTGAACGAGAAGGCTAAGCCAGCCACGAACAGAACATCTCGAAACGTCAAAAGTTAGATTTATCAGCATATCTAAGTGAAATAGTAGAACCAGATCGTCATACAGTGACCACGGAGTAGAAGAGGGAGGGTGTAGTATCTGGGATTTTCAAATCACAAAGACTCGGAGGGTGATTAGCCTCCTTTGCAACAACACATATACTGTATAAAGTTTTTACTTTTGAGGGTTTGGTTTCAAAAAGCTACCTCAGACCCAACCTTGAATTCTCCACTCTTAGAGCCAATCCTTGTTAGCAAGAACACAAAGCTTATTAGACTGTATAACAATCTGTGGCGAATTGACTGAAAGAATGTCCTTTGATACAGATACAGAACGGTTACTTGCTCAACTACAACTTAACGATGATGATATAAGAGATATTTTGGATGAAGAAAGAGATACAAAAGACGATGAGGAAGATAATCTTTCAGAATGTGTTATTTGTAAAGAAGATTTATTCGATATTTTAGAAAACGCTCAAACTAAAAATAAAGGTGGTATTGAAGGTAATTTAAGTTTATGGGTATGTGAATTGCAAAATTGTGGTGCTTGTAAGTGAGATATTTTTGGAGAGTAGTACTCGTACAGTATGCTATGTATGAAGTATTAACTTTTCCGTGTCTGTTTCTCATCCAATTAGTATTTTGCATTGACTGCGTTACAAAGTGGTCAAATGAACAAACCGCCACCGCTTGTCCGGCATGCACAAGGGAGTGGGATATGACACGGTTCAATTCTCAAAAAGATTGTTATGAATTGATGGAATTTGAATGGAATAATCACAAAATCTAGTATGTACCTCAGAGCTCAGTTGACAAACACAAATAGTTAACAATGCGTTGTAATTGACTTCGCTCAATATGTACATAAATAATGTCAATCACCGCTGCGCACTCAGTCCGTATATTTAGTAAATCAAATCAAAACAAACTTAATTCACAAACATACATCTCTGATATACGATATACATCGGTTGATCATGTATTGACACAACAATCCTTAAGCATGATGGTTAACTCATCGATCCGCTTGCCTCTCCATCGCAATATCCTCTCACCCTTTCTTCCCTACCTTGTTCTTTTTTTACCATATTTACCTTCAGCGGCAGCTTCATCTCTTTTCCTTTTCAAACCTTCTTTTTTAAATCTTTCTCTTCTTTCTTCTTTTAATTTATCTTGTTTCTTTTCATCAACTATACCAATTTTTTTACGATATTCTTTTCTTCTTTCTTCTTGTTTTTCTTTTCTTCTTGATATTTTATCTTTCTTTAAAGATTGAATTTGTTGTAATAATGAAACAGCTTTTTTATCTTCTTCAGATAAAATTACTGCTCTCGATTGTAAATATGTTTGTTTCTTTTGTGGTGCTAAATTTTTGGTTTTACTTGCATAAGGTAATGAAGCTTCTAATTTTTTAGGTACTTTTAATGTATTAAATCTTCTTGTCGTTCTTTCAATTGGCTATAAAATAGATAAACATTAAGATTAGCATTTAGGTATATACGTTTTTGTCAAATTGTTTATGATAAGTTTTTTAATAAGGTCAAAAACTTTTAGACTAACCTTATAAGCCGAATTAATATCTAATGGAGTCTTTATACCTTCATCTCGTCTAATTTGACCAGTTAATCTCATACCTTGCCATTCTTCTGAATCGGCTAAAAGTAAAGAGCAAACTGGATTATACAATTTCTTAGGTTCAATCGAATACCAAGCTCGAAGGAAAACGATATCTACAATAGTGCGTAAGACATTTTTAGTAATCTGCATATGCGTAATTGTATATCGAAAACAACTTACCTCTCATCAAGATCTTATCTTCAAAAGTAGCTCTAAAAGCGCCATCAGGTTTACCTTGAGCTTTTTTAACTTGACCTCTAATACCAGATACAGTTTTAATATTTGCACCTTCAAATTTAGCTACTTCTAAAGCAGAATTAAACATATCTTTAATAAAAGCAGTATTTTTAAAAATCTTATAAGGTACACCAGTTAATTTCAATTTTTTAACAATTTTTGTTGATCTATCAATATCTAAAACAACACCTGTTGCTGAAATTCTAAATCCACTTGCACCTTCAGATAAAGAATTGAAACAACAGAAACCTGTATTTGGTTGAGAAACTGGTCCATAGAATGTTGCATAACAATGCATATGTTCTGGTGTATATTTTAAAAATCTATTTCTAATTGAATGATCATCTAAATGATATATCGGTAATGATTGAAACCTTCTCCATCCTAAAGAAAATATTATTGGATTATTAGTTTTTAATGTTCGAGTAAACCATCTATGTCTCTTAATTCTAACTGTTATATAACCAAATCTTTCTTCTGCAGCTAATAATCCACCAACAATGATTGGAATTTTAGGATTAAAATGTTCTACTAATTCACAAGGAACATCATTGATTTCTAATCGGACATACATTCCTGATCTATAACCTTCAATTTGTGCTCTTGTATCAATATCTAATCCTTCAAATTCATCTTCATTTAGTTGTTTTTGTTTAGCCATTTCTGATTTTTGTTGATCGTAGAAGTCCATTTTACCACCTTCTTCATCTGAATCATCATCGTATTGTTCATCAAATTTAGCTTTTAATGCTGCTTGCTTTTTAGCTGCTGCTTGTGCTCTGGCAGATTCGTGATCAGAAGCAGAAGGTTTAACTCCAACATAAGGTACACCATCACCTTGTTCATCATCACCACCATTATCAGAACCATCTTCAATATCTTCAAAGCCCTCGCCATCCTCTTCATAAGGGTTACCTTCTGCATCTACCTCACCAATAGGTCCGGAGATGAACATTTCCCTGATTGAATCTAACATCTCTTCATCATCCCATCTTGTCTTCAAGGCTTCTAAATCTACCGGTACTTTCAATTGATCACCCTCGTCTCCTTTGTTTTCCTCTCGAGAAACCTGGAATAAGTCATCTTGAGCCATCCGTGAGGATTCAGCATCAGCTGATGAAGGTCTAGTTTTACCAGCGCCAATTTCTGCAGGTGATAATTCAGACCCGTAAATCAATGACATGAGATCTCTTCGTCTTCCCATTCTCTCAGCAAAAGATGTAGCAGCTTTATCAGAGAGATTCTTCTTCCATTGGGGTACATCTTCATCCTCATCTGATCCATCTTCGATGTCGTCATTTTCTTCGTCATCAAAATCTTCATCTTCAATATTGACAATTTTACCTTCTTGCTGGAAACCAGTAGCGAATTCTAAATCGTCGTTTTCAGAATCTGATTCAGCATATCTGACATCGCCTTCCTGATCAGATTCTTCGTTGAGACCATCAACAATTCCTTCTCCATCGACATCTTCATAGTCCTCTTCGTCCTCATCACTACCATATTCCTCTTCATCATCGTCGTCGTCGTCCGTTCCTCCCAGCATAGGTCCACCTGATCTTGGTGCAGCAGCTCTTCTAACTCTTTGTTGGGTATGTTCAAGTGGAGCAGTCGAGTGACCAAACAATCGAATCTCAGAGTTTTGAATTCCATCGGCAAACGTTTTGTTGGCATCTTGTAAATCCATTACCATCTTTTCACCTTCACCTTGAGGAGCTGGTAAAAGGGTCAGATATCAGTATACTTGGCTTATCGTAAGTCTGTTATGTATTGCTTCACTCACCATCGCCACCTTTTGAGAAACTTCCCGGTACGTTGATATAAACAGCATCTTTATCGTACATTACACCACCAACGTCACTCATCGGAGCATGGATTAATTTAGCTTTTTCACCCATTTTTCTTCTCCTTTCAGATTCCAATGTTGGCAAAGGACAAGGATCTGATAATCTTTCTACAGATTTGACTTCTAAATCACCTGCACCAGGTATATGTATTTTTGCATTTCTAGGTGGTAAATTTGGACCTCTTAAATAACCATATAAAGTTATTGTTCTATCCAATTTTTTATTTTCCTGTATAAGTTGTCTTGATGTCATATCTTGTAATCTATCAATTAATAAATATGGATGTTGATTTCTGAATACTAAAGGTCTAAATTTCATTACAGAAATAAATCTTGATAATAAATTAATTTCTGTATCAGGATATCTACCATTTAAAACTCCACTTAAAGAAAATAATTTTGCACCTTGATAAATTTCTGTCCAAAATCGATGTTTTAATCTTTTTTTAGTATCTTTTAATGTTGATGCTTTTTTAATTAAATCTAAATGTGTTAATAATCCAATTACTTTTGGAAAACCATGTGATTGAAGTATATTCAAGAATTCAAACGTTTCCTAAACATCGCGGGCCAGAAATCAAGCTATCTTTAGTTAATTCCATATACGAGATTGCGATTACACTTACCATTTCAAATCCAAAACTACCATCAATCATTAACAGGACCAAATCAACTACTTTACCTAAATCAATCATTGAATTCAAATCATTTCCACATTCAATAAAAGTTATTCTTCTTGTTTTACCTGAAACTACAGTTATAGGACCTTGAGGTGAATTTAAATTATGTTTTGTAAATCTTCGAACTAATGATCTTAATAATGTTGATTTACCTACACCAGGTGGACCGACTATACCAACTATGATTGGTGGTGGAGGTAATTTACCTTCATCCATTCCTTGACCTTTGGCTGAAGTAACTTTTCTTTCTTCAGGATTACGATTCACTAATGGTACATGTAATCTCTTTTGATCCTTTTCTGCTGTTCTTCTAGCTGCTCTATCTGCAGCTCTGAAAGATGTGTTCGTGAAGGCCTTCAGATGTTGGGAAATCTCATCAGCATATATTCGTCAAACTTCAATACCTGCTTGACGGCAAGCTTTCAACCCATTCATTGTACCGTCACGATATCAACTCACCTTGGGATTGAATCCCTTGCCGCCTGATCTATCCACACCTTTGGCAGCATCTTTCTTAGCATGCTTTGTACCTGCAGAAGGCTTATGATGTACTTTATGTGATTGTTCCATCTTGCTCTTTCACCTCTTATGAGCAATTAGATTATGATTTTGCACTTGCAGAAGAAATATGCAAATTGCATGATATTTTCGAAATTATCTTGTAGCCTGAACCGATTTTATATTTACATTTATTATTTCAGAAATTCACGAACAAGTTGACTTATCACGTGATCCCACCGTTCACGTGGTCAGATAACTAAGAGTTAAATGAGGGGAATATACATATTTGTTGCCCAGCAGAAATAAAGGACGTGTTACAGCGGCAATTACCTACTCTTTCTTGGCCATCTCATACATAGCTTTAAGCTTCTTCGTAACAAACATTTCCAAGGTCAAGTCAAGATCAAACCAAGACGTAAGAACCAGATACTACCTCCACTCGGCAGGTCCACTTTGTCCAATTGTCCTGTCCATACTGGTTTATAGATCAGATTGTATCGATCAAGTGTTGATCTAATAAAGATGGTAACTCCGTCTACACCAAAAATACAACCTATAAAATTAAAATTATCACTAGGATCAAAATTATCAAATCCTGCTCCTTTACCTTCTACATCAATCCCAACACCTACGCCTACGCCTACAATAAAATTAACGACTGGTAAAAAGGGAAAAGGAAAAGACAAACTCATACAACAAGATGATTTACCTCCTTCGACACCATCAAACACGGAACAAGAGGAAGGAGGAAAGAAGAAGAAGAAAATCAAGTCAAAGGTATCTAACGCTGAGGATACACCCGTAAATGAGCAGAATAACAACCAAGAAATTTCCCTGAATGATGAAAACGACAATAAAGCTGGTCCATCAAAAATAATTATACCAAATCCTTCTTCATTATTACATCAACAACCGGATGAAGAACAGATTGAACAAGAAACAGAACACCCAGCTATCAGTGTTGCTGCCGTACCGATGACACCCACTCCAGCCAACAAAAGTAAACCTTCTCGACCTACTACGTCAAAGAGAAATACAACGGGAACTAAATCAACACCTAGAACGTCTAAATCTTCCTCTTCGGCTAAGTCTAGATCAACAGGTATAGGAAGATCAAGTAAACCATCTGCCATTCCATCTAGACTATTGTCTGAAACAGCTACATCAGTATCTACACCGACTAAATCCTTTATACCATTATCAGAAACTACTACAACTTTCGAAACTCCTACTGCTACCACTACGGCGGCGAACAGTATAACGCATGACTCTTCTGAGGCTACTTCCCCTGATCCGCTTTCATTACCTTTAAGTCCGTCAGCATATAATGGCGATTCAATCGGTGTAGGAACACCACAAAATGATGTCACAGGTTACGAAGATACACCTCAAAGTGGAAGAGGGAGGACAGGTGGTAGATGGATGAGAATCAAGAGACCTCTGAAGGAACTGTTGAACAAGATTCTGGTAGAGATGAGGAGGAAAGACGATGTAAGTTAAATATAGGTTATGAAGGGGTATGTGCTGACATCATCTTGGTTTTATCAAGTACGCCCTATTCGAAGAACCTGGTTAGTTGCCTACTCTCAAAGTCATCGTGATAAGAAGTAATGACTAATATATTGTGTATATATAGTTGATCTTGAAGCATTCCCAGATTATCTGGATATTATCGGAGGAGAAGACAAGATGATGGACATGGGTACCATGCAAAGTAAGGTGGATAACGGAGAATATACGAGTGTCGAACAGCTCGAGGTGAATTAGCTGTGATAGTCAAACCTAAACGTTGTTAGCTAATATTTGATTTGGCCAGGTCGATCTTCGAATGCTTGTGGAAGCCGCTCAAAAGTTCAATCCTCCTGGAACAGTACCGTATAATTCAGCAGGAAGAGTACTTACTATTGGATTGAAACACGTTGAACGATCCAAACCTTTAGTGCTTACACCTTCCCCCTCACCTACAAGGGAATCTGCTACACCTTTTGGCAGAGGTTTCTCAGTCTTCTCAGGCAGAGAAGGTACAGTAGGATTAGACGAATCATTGAGACGTGTTGAAGATCTACCGCCGACGTCCTATATACCTGAACAAATGTTGAATTTCCCTCCTAATTCTCTACAGGCGTTGGCCGTAGGATGGAATTTAAACGGAGGAAAGAGGATACATGCTAAAAGGGTAGTTAGGAGTCGTGAGAAATTCGGTGGAAAATGGCGGAATTGGGAAATCGATGGAGCAAGAGATTTAGCTGAAATGGATGATGTAGTCTCTCTATTAGATCAATGGAGAATACCATCTAAAGATGAATTAAGTAAATTTATAGATTGGAGGAGATTAAGGAAATCTGCAAACCAAGGACAAGGACAAGGGCAATGGTGGGAAAGTGACACATCGTTAAGCGGACCTACTACAATGGCTGGACAACCACCTACACCATTTACAGCTTATAATCCGAGAAGGGATAAAATTATAGAAAGAGAATTAGATCCTAAAGAATTTGGTTTAGATTCTGAAATTGTAGCTGAAATCAAGTATTTAAGGAAAACTTTGGGTCCTATATCAAATAAAGATTCAGACGATGAGATTTTGTCTGAGCATTTAAGACCCCTAAAACCGAAACCAAATTCGTTACGTCCTCAGCTACCTCCACCACCACCGAATCAACCTTCGACTTGGGTTGATATATACGAAAACCCTTATCCATTAAATAGAAATGCAAATGATTGGATAAGGGAAATGGTTACTGGTGATACGAGAGGAGAAGCTTATTTGAGTAGTATATCGAAATTTGTCGATGGAGCTATGAAAAGTGCTAAAGAAGTCTCGTCAACTTCAAATCGTCAGAACGTATTAAGCGATGAAGACATAAAAGTGAAGAATGATGAAGACTCGATTCCATTGGATGAATACGTATTCGAAAAATATCATGATGGATTAATATCTAAAAGATCAAAATCAAGAAAAATCGTATCAGGTATATATAAAGGATTATCTAAACCTTCTATCGATAAAAGATCAAGTTATATTAAAGATTTAATGTATAATTCATATAGTAAAATAGCATTAAATGAATTAACATCACCATTAAATCCAATGGATATTAAACCTTTATTAAGATTAGAAAATGATTTTTTACATCAAGGTGTAGGTGGTAAAAAATCTGGTTTAAATGGTATAAAAGATGGTTTAATTTGGACTGGTAAAGAAATTGAAAATTTAGATAAAAAATTGAGGGCCAAATTAGATGATGTAAAGAACAATCAATCTGAATATGAAAATAGATCCGTGAATTCCCTTATGGATAATATTGTTGAAGGATCAAAACGAAAAAGAGAAGAAGAAGAAGAAGACGATAATAATGATGATGATAATGATAATATAAAGAAAATCAAACTTGAATCTTCATCTAACCCATCTAATAAACAAGATCCAATTAAATCCCATCACGATAATAATATAGCTCAAAGCAAGGATGTGATCACTATCAATCCACATTCAGATCCACCTGATTCAGGAGATACAAAAGAATTACGTCAATTGAGATTAGAATTAGTTGCATTATCAAAATTTTATCCTTTACCTGCATTAAAAAAAATGAGATATTTCGAAGCTGCAAAATTATTACCTCCAAATGTAAGGAATTTAATGACAATTCCAGAAGATTTACAAATGTTAAATGCTCAAAAAGAAAAAGAAAGATTATTGAAAGAAAATATCAATAATAAACGTGATAAAGATGTTTCTAGTAGTAATAGCTATCAACATAATAGTAATAATAATAAAGGAAAGCTTGGGACAGCCAAGTAAACGATATAAATAGAGGACACGTCATTTTAGTGTAATATCTTTATAAAGTAATGATATAATGGCATTTCAAAATGTTGTATATCTGTATGTACTTTCTTTTATGTATGTACATCTAATAGCTATCAAACGGTATTGTATATGGACGCGCTGTCTCCACTTCAGGCAAAAGATTGGTCCCATAGCATTCTAATGGGAATTTGAATCGCGTAAAAACCATTGTCTTGTCAACAACCTTTTGAAGTTTAACAGCATCAAGACGTATTAAAAAGTGGCAGTCACAGAAACATAACTTACTGTATAACAATAAATTGCACGGATCCTCATAAGCATGAGTCAACCTTGATCAATCTACTAGCTATTCTCTTTTCATCCAGCACGGTCCCCTTGGATCCCTTTTATGCGGTAAATACCGATCAAAAAGTTGTGTAAACTTTGTTTGTATAATTACAATCAATCAATCAATCAAACACACATGCATGATGGGAGAGGATAACTACATAAATCCTGATTTTGGTTTTATTCCTTTTGTTTCCTCCATACTTGGCAATCAGAAGGTTTATTGTTATTTTGGAGCAAGATATATACAGTAAGGTCTTTTGCTCTGATCAGACTATATCATCTTGGAATATCAGAATATCAGATATACTGTCAAGTATAAGCGAACAAAATGGCTCGATCAAATAAGAAGAAAAGATCTCCTCCAACTTCACCACCATCAACACCTACTCCTGCTTCGAGACAAAACAATTCTTTGAATAAGTCGGATGTTCATGTCGATACTCCACATGTTAGAGTTACTCATGATTATTCACTTCGTTCACGGAGTAGCACCCATTTACTCAACCAGAAACAAGATGAAGATGAAACAAATGACGATGAGGATGAAGATAATGATGAAGATGATCAAGTGAGCGATACACCTTCTAAACATACAAGATCAAGATCAAATTCAAATTTACCAAAATCAAATCAAGATCTAGATCACCTAGAAGTCGATAATACGTCCAAATCAAAAGGAGCAATTTCAAGAATGAAGACGAAGAAGAAGAAGAGTTTCATCGTTGGAGTGATCATTCCTAAAAAATCATCAAATACATTATCTTCTTCAACGTCATCGTCTTCTGCTAGGACTGATAATACAAAATCCACACCAAATAAAAAATCGAAAACTCATTCACATGCTAAAGTAGTAAGTCCAAATTGGATCAAGGTAGATGTAGGCGACTATTCCACAACTGCAACTGGAATTTCAACATCTGCCATCAAAACTCAGTCTAATACCGGTAACTCAACGTCGTCAAGTGAACGTAAAGAATCTCAAAATACAACACGTAAAGAAGAGGGCATAAATCAAACTTGTAATGCTCAACCACCACCAACCGAAGAATTCGAAGCAGAATGTATAATTTGTTCAGAAGAATTATCAGAAATACTTGAAAATGCTATAAAACAAGGTAAAGGTGGTTTAGGTGGTGGTTTGTCTTTATGGTCTTGTGAATTAGGTGGATGTGGTGCTTGTGAGTAAACTAATTTGGAATTCGTTGCACTCTGTAATCAGCTTTTTCATTGACGTCTCTTATTTGGTCGGAAGCTGATGATGTATATAATCTGCGTACTCGTAGTATTCTGTATAGGCTGTGCGATGGATTGTATCGACAGATCGAAATCAAAATCCGAAAAACCAATTTGTCCAGCATGTACAAGAGAATGGAATACAACGGATATTCAAGAACAAGCTAAAGCTTATGATCCATCAAAATATACTATGACAAACCTACAGCCACAACAAACATTTAAAGTAGCCTCTGCTTCAGGTTCATCGACGAATACAATTGCGCAAAGACAGGACACGGCTCGCGTGGCAAGGGAACCTCACAGAACTCACATAATGCACAGAATGGACGATACACCGAGATTACCACCTATGAGTTTCGAAAATTTTGCTCCCACTATACCAATTGCACCTTCGAATGCATCCAACCCGACTCAACCTCAAAGAAACAATTCCATCGGAAGAGCAACATCATCGAACGATAATGACGGTTTCGTAAGGGTGGGTAATGGCATAAGAGGGAATCCCCATGCATCAGGCTCAAGCTCCACTGGTACAGCAGGATATAAAAGTAGAATTTCAGAAAGAAAGTTAACAAGTAGTAGAAATAGATATACAGTAGCTGATAGGTGGTCCTCGTTTTTCATATCGGATATCTACATTATCGATCTAGATACGTTGTTCTGAGGCTTCCTGCTTTATGGCTATTGTCACAAGTAATAACCAAGAAGGAAACTCTATACATTTGCATCTTCCACAAAGCAGATAAAATCAAATTGTATAGGTAACAACTTGTATTATAAATTGTTAATACCATTATACATGCAGAGTTGTTAGATTTCTTGGTAATCACTCACTTCATGTACATTGATATCAATTGTATGACCAAAAACATTTATGGTTTGACTGCAAGGGTACATTGTCACAGGAGATGACGAGGGTTGACTGGATTGTTGGATCAATCCGAAAATAGTCAAATGACATCAATCACATCAGTTGACTCGACTTGATTAATCCTCACACGTACGGTACAGTATTGCCATAATCACAAAGTCAAGAGGTTATTGAATTATAAAGGGAAATGATCCTTTTTTGCTTTACACTTTCCACCTAAAATACCAATCGAACGATATATCATCGATATCAAGGAGGTTATCAATTTTCACTTAATATAGAACCTAGTACAATATCTATACTGTACAGTATATAGAGTATACACGAAAAATCAAATCAGCCTGTAAGATTACAGTAGATACTTAGCATAAGAAAGGTATAAGAGAGCTTAAGGAAGGTATAACCCCTTACGACCAAACAAACCGCCTGAACCAGTACGGTGCTCGTACAGTACGAGTACAATACAGTATCAATCATCATGACAAGTCATAACCAATTTCTGGCAGTTGCTGAGACTGTTAAAGCTTATCAATCTCGACACAATATCAAAACAGATTACCAATCTCATCCGATTGGACTTCTTTCAGCCGCTCCTGCACAAATGCCTCTCAACAAGCAAATACAACTCCATGCTTTCAAATCAAATACAAAAGGAATTCCAATTCTTCATCAACCTCGAAACACTACAGCTCAGCCCTCGGTATCAGGTCACAAACGCAAAGCAGAAACTATCCCTCTTGAACACCTAACTACCCCTGGTCGTCCAGTAAGAGCACCAGCAGTAGGATTGAAAGCAGCTGTCAAACCTAATCAGCAAACGCAGATACATAAAGATGCATGGAGATCTAGAAGAGAAAAATACTATAAAGTCATACCCCCAAAACGTTTCCGGCGCATATTAGGAGAATCTTTCCTCTCTTATCAAGCAGAGAAAATAACATCTGCAATTGCACCAAATTTCAAGGATGGAAAAGAAGTTATTACGACTATCCCGAAGCAGATACCTATCAATAAAGGAAGAGCTGAAAGAGGTCTCGCCATTCGCAATACGAATTCGTCTAACATTACAGAAGAAGAAAAGAATGTATCAGAAGATGATGAAATCGTATTTATAGGAATTAAAAAAGCTAAAAAAGTTGAAAAGTCATTGATTAAGACTACACAGTATGATGCTATAAATCGATCCCTCGCAGCTCAAGCTGAAGATATGAACCACAAGAGGTCCAAACGCACTAAGATACTACGTCATGCTCGTATGGTGTCACGCGTACGTGAATTCCCCCCTTATATGTTCTCATTAGATATCATACTCTACGTGGAATATGATCATTGTACTGTCATCCCTTGTTCCACTTTACACTATCAAACATAAGGTATTTTGCTAATACGTATCAAATCTTTTTCTCTCGGAACAGATCATCGCCAATGAGCGACCCATTGAAGTCTAGCGACGTCCAAAACCCCCAAGCACAGAAAATACAAACTAAATTATGTTGGGATATTCTTAATGGTATTATCCCGAACATCAATTTGTAAATAATACCATGTAAAGCAGATCACCTTTTTCTGTAGAAAAGTAAAGTAAATATCATATATTGTTATTTCTTTTTCTCTTGATACGATTCTTTATTGAGAATGTAGAATAAAATCTCGAAAAGTTTTGGTAAGATTTATGTATCAAAGTATTCTGTAATTATGCGCTCGGACCTTTCTCCTTTCGATATCACTGAAAAAGATAGCTCACAACTGAACATAGGTAAGCGGAATATACATTAAACAGCCCATGATCTCGTTCATTCATCTTTTCGTTAAATCTTGTCAGTTCTCTTATATTCTTCATTTTACTTATGTTTACGCGATACCTACCATAAGCTTAGAATAGTGAAATTACCACTTGAGATACAGCACATCCTATACAGTATAACCTGTAATAACTCATCAAATCAAAATATATCTCTCGCTTCTTGAACTCCTCCACAAAATGCCAAATAACAGTCCTCTTAAACCTAAAGCAACACGTAAAGCCAAAACCAAAGCTAATAAGAAAATCGATAAGGCGATACCTAAAGAAAAGAAATATGCTAGACAACGTATTCAAGAAAAGAAGAAAGCTGAAATTGATAAGATCAATAAGGGATTGATGAAAGAACGGCTAGAAAGACAAGCTCGAGCAATATCATCTCCTTCATCTTCTTCATCCTCATCTTCATCTTATTCTTGGGAGACCTCATCATTTCTATTGGGAGATAAAGAGGAACCGAATCATAAACAGAAAGATGATGTATCTTTCGAATGTTTACTTTGTTTAGAAGATATTCAAGATATAATTGAAAAACAAAATGATAATAAAAGGGGTGGTATAGATGGTGGATTATCTTTATGGTGTTGTGATCAAAGAGATTGTGGTGCATGTGAGTTCAATATTTTTTTTTAATTATCGTTTCCTATCACACGAACAGTACAGCCAAACCAATTTATTTCTAATCAATCCGCCCTATCCATCTACTCTAATATTGCCTAGTCTGAGTTATGCGTTTGATAACATGCTAATTTCCGGAGTTGTAGTATTCTGTATATCTTGCGCTATTCAATATATAAAACCTCCTTTTCCTGGATTAATGGGTAAATCAACTTGTCCAGCATGTAGAAGACCCTGGGATATAAAAATTATAAAAAATCAAGCTAGAGCATTTGATCCTGAATTGTTACTTGAAGAACGAGGTTGATAGTTGATATGTTGGATGTGTGACTGATCGCAGGTCAAATTTACAATTGTATTATAAAGATTGAAAATCATCCAAGTGAATTATGAATTTTGACTTTCTTGTGTCCATATAAGTTACACGTAATCAAGTAAATCATGGTATTCTGTCCCATACGCTAATATCCTTACCACATTCTGCTTCTAAAATGACAAAGGTAGTTCATGTCCATCCGGTGATTGCAAGCCGTTTGTAGATGCCGCTAGTAGCGCTAAGGATTCGGCATACTCCCATCGGGCCTAGCTTGACACATTTCTGTTTTTATCTATCAGCGGAATACCGTATATAGTGTATTCAGCCAACTCACCACATCTACCATGATCCGCTAGATTGATAAAGGTACACAACTTGCATTCCCATCCTGATCTTCCGTCTTCTCTTATCACCGGAATATCCGGTTTCTTTTCTGTGAGATCTTTTTCAGATGTCGGTTTTGAATGGAAGATCGGTGCAACACCAACCGTACGACTTTTCGATGATGATGTCGATGCTAGACCTAAAGCTTTCAGACGTTCTTGCCGTACAAGATCTGCGCCGAAATGAGGTGTCGGTTTGGGGATTTTAGGCTGTTTTATCGGTTTGGATGGACTTTCTCGTTGAGGAGGTGGTGACATTTCTCTTTTAATACCATTATTTAGATCTTTCGATGATCCACCTGATTTAAGAGGGCTAATATACTCTTCCCAACCACCTCTAAGTGCTTCACGCTCTTCATCGTTCATCTCATCCTCCATTTCCTTTCTCCTTTCTTCTGCATTTATATGTGGATCATCCACTTCATCATATTCATCAAATACAGGTTTGACATCTTCTTCTTCTTCACTTGTGTTTACTTCTTCATTTTCCTCATCTTTGGGTGTAATTGGTGGTTTGATTTCGCTAGTAGAAGGTCCAGCAAGAGCTCGAAGACGCGCTTCAGCCGCTGCTGCTCTCATTTCGGTTGCATTTTTCGATTTTGCCCTATACAACAGAAAAAGCATCTTGAGTTCATTGTTTGATAATACGTTTGCATGAATAAAGTATACAGGTGGTCTAGCTTACTCACACTTTTCCTCTCGTACTTCCGTCTTTCCACCATGGATTATCTTCTTCCCACATTTCACCTGCTCTCTTCTTAGCTTTCGTCAAGCTCATGCCTTGGTCTAAAAGTGCTTGACTGATATCCTCGATGTAAGATTTACGTTGTTCTCGATCTTCTTTAGTAATTTCTACGGGTTGATGTACCAATGAGCATATCAAACCAGAGCTTAGGTGACGAATGGAGCGGTGGTGTTTAACTTACGTCGACCACCATCTAACCTTGATCCACCCTCTCCCATATCCGCGTTATTCTTCATACCTGCTTTACGTTTATATTCCGTTTGTCTACCTGAACGATGAGAAGCTTCACCTTTCACTAGTCCTGGAGCTCGACTTGATCCAGGTCCACGTGTAGGTCTTTTTGCTTTTCTTGCGTCTCTGTGAAATGCTCATAAGTTCAATCAGTGAACAGCTCCAGCATACCGATGAAATACTTACGCAGCACTAACACCACAAACATATTCTGGGAAATCGGAAGCACCTATCAAACAAAGAAGCATAAGCTGAAATCATGTGGTATGTTTGTCACCAAGAGAGCAGCTTACGATACCCTTCACCTCCCATCCTTACACTATCTCTCAAACGTTTTCCATCGGACCAGAAGCCTACCAGACAATTGTTAATCAGATTGGAAAGATAATTCTGAATATATTGTATTTCTCACTGACCATCACCATAGTATCCTCTAGCCTGTAGACGACTCACGTCGGCTTTGATTTCCGCCATAAGCTAAGATTGGTGATCAGCTGAGTATGGGACGACGTAACACGACCAAAAGTGTAGACATACTTTCTGAAATTTCGGTCCATGATTCATTTGCTAAAACTGTCTCGTCAGCTTTGTCGCTCCGCACTGTCATTGAGATAAGGTCGTAGCTTACTTCTATGTGAGCCATCTAAATTGTATAGGGTCAGCTACAACATTAGAATCAGCTTCACTAAGTTAGACTCACCTCATGACACATGACAGAGATAATGTATGACATTCTAAGAGATTATACTCATTAGCGATTCGAACCAGGTATACCATAATTGAAGGTGACTTACGGTAAAAAACGACCTGTAGGTCCTCTCAAAACTAGCTCTATACTCTAATGTATTCTTTATGAGTTGTCTGGTTATTGAATAGTATTCGAAGAGCTCACTTGACCATGGTTCCAATTTCTACCTGCAAACTATGTTTCAACCAGATCAGTACCACCACTTTACATTTCCAAAGTAGATGAGGAATGGCTAAAGTGCTTCATTCTCCATTGTATATTGTATGTTAACAAGATACCTTAACTCACCACTCGATTGAATTCTGCTTCCTCTAAAGTATGTACCTGCATGAACCTATCTCTCATTATATTCTTCATCTATCAAGCAAAATCATTAACTTGAATGAACGATATCTATATGGGACAGCATACCTGAGCAGCTATACATAGAAATTAGCATTATGATTCACTTCACAAGGAGGTGATTAAAGTGAGAATAAGCGTACCAACTGCTTTCAAGATATCTTCTGCATCCTATTTCTTGTAAAATCAGCTCAAATTATCATAATCGGAACGGGGAATCATGGATGACCAACTGTATTATCTTTCTTACTCCGCAGAGATCGAATAAAGATGATATACCTATCAGAGCGTTCATACATCAGCCTACTGGGATATACATATAATCTGGTATTCACTATTGTCCAGCTTACGGATTAGGATTAGCTTGACGCTCATTCAGTCTCCTATAATTTTGCATTAGTGAATCTTTCTAAGATAAAATTCATTATTCACTGCTCACAATTGAGGAGCTTGCATCTTGTCAAATTGGAGGAAGCAGAACTTAACAAGCTATCAATCCTTGCACCTTCGGTCGTGTCTAAACGTCAATGAATTATCCTCAAATGCTATGCGAAAAGAAACATGAACATGCATTATATCATTTTATTGTAGGATACTTATCGTAAACAAATCTAACGATCAACATTGAATCACCTCCACTTTGAATCGCTTCGAAAACATCGAATACAAACTTTCCTAATCACGATTGACAGCATTAAGATTTTGTCTAATGAATCGATAGATGATTACAAGAACACGTTCCAAGATTAGATGCATGACTAGCAAAAAGCTTAGCTTGAGAGTACAAGTGACAATAGCTGACGTGAGCCCAAAATAGACGAATATACAAAATTAGCAAAGATGTTCGTTCTTACATACAGCTATAAGCAGACCTAGACATTAAATCAAGATTCTTCACTATATAGACTGTCCACGTATGAACTCGTTGAGTTACTCCTTTCCAACTTTAATCGTAATCTTTCACTCCCTTTTCGTTTATTCACCATTGGGTTCTGACGATGATTTTCCTTTGGATCGACGGAACATGGCCTACTCAAGGAAGAACCAACTTCAGAGGTTGAGAAAGATAAGACACTTGCTGGAGATATCTCGCCTGAAGTAGAACTTGAAATACCATAATTACTTGATTGATCAGTATAATCTGATCTAATATCTAAATCCTTTCTAGCTTCTTCAGCAGCCAATTTAGCTGATCCTAATACATCTACTAATTCTATTGTTGTTTTATTCAGTGGCATACCTTCACTGTCCGGTACATGTATATTATCTTTATCTTCATCATTTGCAAACAATAGATCATTCTCAACGATATTTCTTAAAGCTGAACTAGAATTTGATGAAACCGTGTTCAACCTTCTAGCATTTTCAATGATAACCTTTATGGCTGCACCTGCACCTTTTTTGTCAACGAAAGCATCAACTCCAGTAGGATTCTTCCTTTTCATACATCTAGCTATTACCATTCTTCGATTTCTTTTGTCTATTCCACCTGACCATGGCTTTATTTCATCCACCAATGGATGGTATTTGTCCGGTTTATCATTTAAGCAAGGTAATGGAGGTAAAGTCGATAAAGGTGGAAGATTGGGTTTTTGATGGATTAGTCCGGGTACGAAATCATCCCGAGTACAATGAGGGTGTCGTCTATCGATGTGTGCCATCAACAACTCGAAATTCGATCCTTCGTATTCGCAATCTGTAGGTCGTGGTCAGGATATTTTCATACACCTATATCCGGAAAAGCATGTATATACATATCACTTAGACGAGTACTGCAAACTTACTAAATGGACATCTGGCACAGTAAGGAGCCATATGATTGACAAGGACATGATGTTCGCAATCACCTCTATTGGGAAAAACTTGATCACAACCTTGCCATTGACAGCTGATAGGACCTGGCGCAGTGTATTTTGGGTGTAAATGGCAATGATGTATATGTTTCTCCAAAGATGCCCAGGAATTGAGGATCGCTTGACAATCTTTCCACTCGCAATGAGTCGGTCTACATCAACAATATACAGTCAATAATTTTCAAGAAAGGAGCAAACGGAGGGTTTGAACATACTTAGCACGAACAAAAACCTGAAGTTGTATGCTCTTGATTCTCTTTTCATCATGTGGATATCGTACTCGTACTGCTGCTATCTTTGTAGATCGTTGATGTGCTGATCCCGCACCTTCAATAACTAATATTTGATTTTGCCTCATCCTTTCCCTGGCGTCTTGTTGGTCTCGCCGATTTGAAGCAATTGGTACGATGAAAGGAGGTCTAGAACTTCCTTTATCAAGTTCGAAAGGTTGTTGCTGATAATAGGTTTCCTTAGAGTACTGCCTGTATGCAGGATGGACTGGTTGTAACAGATGAGGAGGTGGTTGTGGTGGTAACATGATATGCTGTGACTTAGCTTTGATGCGAGATTCAGCTTTTTGAGCTTCTTTCTTATCGTACTTTGCATCTCTTTGAGCTCCTCGAGAAAGTTGATATCGACTCCGAGATGAATTAGAAGGCTGAAGCTTGATTGATTTTGTTTTGAGAGATGGATTCTGTTTGACTTCATAAGATTGGAAAGGTCTTTTCCACTGAGATGGTGCTGGTCTAGCATTGATGGATGGTTGTCCGTATTGAATATATTCTGAAGATGAAGAAGAAGAGATGGTTCGAGGATAAGGCTCATACCGATTCATATTGATGAGCTAGTCTTTGAAGCTATAGATCTTGATAGAGATTGATTCCGGAACAACCAAAAGATTCAATGCTGGAAGCTGATGGTACTTGGCTTGGACATTGAAGGATACGAAAGGGGAAAAAATATAGGAAGATATTTATATGTTTATATACAGCAATAAAGATACTACTAAAAAGAAGGAAAGACAGATGAATATGGGTTTCAATTTGATTTGTTTCCTTTATCTATCCTGTATGTATTCAAAGGAAGGTACATGTACTAAAGGTGTAAAAGTGATCTTTTCATTTTTTGATGGTAACTCAAAGGAACTCTAAATCAACCTTGAACATATATAATCCAATATCCGATTGAGGTAAACCGCTTAAACTCGATGTACTGTAATGGCATGAGTGGCAACACCTTGTGTAAATGTCATACGTCAATAAGAAGATAAGGTTGAATGATTTGGTAATATTTTGTACGAGCATGACGAAGCACTTATGCTTATCAGACGGTGAACTGCCTCGGTTAATTTTGAGTAAAGCGTGTTCGATAGTTAATAGCGTGAGATTCACAAGGAAATTCTTCTCTTTCAAGATACAACAAATTATTAGATTACAAGACGTTCTGTTTTCCGATTACGGTTGAGCCTTTATCGAGCTGTTCGGCTTGTGCTAAAATATCGGAAGATGACCAAATTGATCTGCAATGAGGGCATTTTGATTTCTTTTTAACTGAACTTCGGAGATTTGTTACACCCTTATCGTGAATAACGTGCTGTTCTGCACAACCAATACAGTATCCTAGACACGTGAAAGATGATGATAATCTTATTTAGCTGCCACCCACTTTACCCAGAATCAGGTATGCATAGTGATAAAGAATTCACTTACTTGCTACGCAGGTTGTACATCTCCATATAGTCAAATAGGTATCCAAGCCTTTCAATTTAGCTGACCGCTTGATGTCCAAAATTGAGTCTTGGCAGAATAGACAGATCTCCTCGATCGACGTTCCTGTTCTTGATAACTTTCTGACATAAATATGCGTAGAACATGGTTTTGACCTCTTAGCATGACTGTCTAGTGGTGTTGTTTCTTTCTGCGATGATGGCAGAATCCTATTGTGTCTCTTACGACTTTGGCGAATTTCCTCCAGGCGACTCTGGGCACACGAATTTCCTTCTATTTCGGGAGGGAGCGGATTGTCTTCGTCCCCGCTATCATCGTCATGAAGCTCATCTTCCCCATCGGAATCATCCTCGCTGCTTCCATCAGTGTTTTCGGATTCAGCGTCACTATGTTGGTGAGCTTCTTCTTCATCCTCGTCTTCCTCAGGTTCTTCAGCATTGTAATTGCTTTGCGTGCTACCTCGAGATGATTCTGATCTCTTCTGTCGCTCAACGGCTGCTTTCATACTTGTAGGCTCGAGGGAAGTCTTCAGCTTATGTCTTTTGGCTTCTTTCAGAACTTCAATAGTATCCAGCCAAACCTTTTCTCTAAGTAAATTGTTATCAATCAAATCTTGAGCTTTCCTTTTAGCATTTCTACCGGGTTGAAACCGAGTAGGAATTTCCGCGTGCACTGGATCAAATGGATCAGATTCTTCAAGAGCTATTGAAATTGCTAAATCTTCTTCTTCTTCTTCTTCTTCTATCGAGCTGCTCGAGCTTGAATCTCTAAAAGATCGATATGACTCTTTGTTCCGATTTTTGTTCGGATTTTTCGGTTGAGTCGTGAGGAGAGGCTTGATTATACCCTTCATAATTATTGCGGTTGATGAAGTAATTGATGCCGCTAAATCTTTTTTTACAAGCTTTTTGTGTACATTTACAGGTTATATACAGTCTAAATACTCTTGGCAAGGGGATCAGAACCGATTCTCAAAGAGTTGAGAACGTGAAAACGATATGAAACCTTACCGTCCGAAATAGGGGATATCTCACAAGACATACCATCCAAGACCAAGTAAAAAAGGGGTTACATGTTTCATGTCCATTATCTCAATGATTCAAGATGAAACTATTCCAACTGTAGCATGACTTACATTTCGTGATGACCTGTGCAAACCTTCCCTTATATGCATCTCTTTAAATGATTCAATGAAAATGCCAGAGTCAGGATATTCTAGTAAGCATTCGAGGAAACTGCCTGCCACTAACCTAACTTGATGATGATTAAATCGCCACTCTCAATACACTATGAGGTAATTCCGAAATTTCCGCAAGTTCAAGTTGTCTATCTTTTAAGACGCGTTGGAGTGTGTAAGTGTAAACGCGCAACATCTTAGAAAACGCATTGACCATCAACAACCAACAACGTTGAAAATTCATCTCATCAACATCTATCATCTTTGTAAACTCTTCTTCATCCTTGCTCAACTCAATCCCAACACACTCTTTTGTATAACCCCTTTTAACGACCTTTCTGCCAATTCCTTAACGACAAATCAAGACAAGAGTGAGTTGAATTAATCTTCCTGTTAAATATGGTATAGGGAACATCATGTGCTAACGATAAAATCATGCTCTCTTTCTCTCTATTTGAAACGCGTTATAACTTGGCATTGATCACCTGTAAAACCCTATTCATAACATATTTCTGCTATACACATCAACCAACGTGTCTTTGCCACTGCCAATCCTCAATTTCCGTAAACACCGAATCATCTTTCACACCTCTTTCACCTTCGTGTTTAACCTTACGCTTTGATCCACCTCATCCAAATTACAAAAACAATCAACTCATTCTTCATCAACCACTTTTTTCTTCATCCTTCACCTTTTCAACCTCTACACCTTTTACCTAATCCATCAAAAACCTTCACTTGTACCTAACACATCAAACTCCAATATGACTCGTTCAGTGCGTGAAATCGTCCACCTTCAAACCGGTCAATGTGGTAACCAAATCGGGGCCAAATTCTGGTAAGTTAATCTCGATTACTCCATCATCGACTCGTATCTGACTATCAACGCAATAGGGAGGTTGTTTCCGAAGAACACGGTATTCAAGCCGATGGTTCATACAAAGGTACCACCGATATTCAACTTGAACGTATCAACGTCTACTACAATGAAGCCGGTGCAGGTAAATACGTACCAAGAGCTGTTCTCATTGATTTGGAGCCTGGAACAATGGACTCAATTAGAGGTGGTCCATTAGGTAGTTTATTCAGACCTGATAACTTGTAAGTATCGTCGAGTTCACCGCATATTGTTGTCGAATACTGAAGCTATCCATTCATAGTGTTTTCGGTCAAAGTGGTGCTGGTAACAATTGGGCCAAGGGTCACTACACTGAAGGTGCTGAACTCATCGACTCAGTTCTCGATGTCGTAAGACGAGAGGCTGAAGGATGTGACTGTCTTCAAGGTTTCCAAATCACCCACTCTTTAGGTGGTGGTACTGGTGCTGGTATGGGTACTCTTTTAATTTCCAAAATTAGAGAAGAATTCCCAGATCGAATGATGTGTACTTTCTCCGTTGTTCCTTCACCAAAAGTAAGTTATTCAGCTCTCATTTTCTTGGTTGACCCAAGCTGACAAGCCTTTACAGGTTTCCGACACCGTTGTTGAACCATATAACGCTACTCTTTCCGTTCACCAACTTGTCGAAAACTCCGACGAGACTTTCTGTATCGATAACGAAGCTCTTTACGATATCTGTATGAGAACCCTCAAACTCAACACACCAACTTACGGTGATTTGAACCACCTTGTCTCAGTCGTCATGTCAGGTGTTACAACTTGTCTTCGATTCCCCGGTCAATTGAACTCTGATTTGAGAAAACTTGCCGTTAACATGGTTCCTTTCCCTCGTCTCCATTTCTTCATGGTTGGTTTCGCCCCTCTTACCGCCAGAGGTTCAGCTTCTTACAGAGCTGTTACCGTTCCTGAACTCACTCAACAAATGTTCGATGCTAAGAACATGATGGCTGCTTCTGACCCTCGACAAGGTGTAAGTAATGGACTATCAGATGATGATTTAGGCATGAAGCTGATAATACTATATTCTTAGCGATACCTTACCGTTGCCTGTTACTACCGAGGTAAAGTCTCAATGAAAGAAATCGAAGATCAAATCCAAGCTGTTCAAACCAAGAACTCTGCCTACTTCGTTGAATGGATTCCAGGAAACATCTCTGCTGCTCAATGGTAAGTTATCGTGAAATGGATGCTGCATATTGAGAAATCACTAATACTGTATTCCTGATAGTGACATTCCTCCTCGAGGTCTTAAAATGTCTTCTACCTTCATCTGCAACTCCACTTCTATCCAATCCCTCTTCAAAAGAATTGGAGAACAATTCTCTGCTATGTACCGAAGAAAGGCTTATGTCCACTGGTACACTGGAGAAGGTATGGACGAGCTCGAATTCGTAAGTTGTCTATAGCGTTGTTCAACATGTGCAGTCTACATAAACTTATGTAATTTAATCAAAATAGTCTGAAGCCGAATCTAACTTGCAAGATCTTGTTTCCGAATACTTGCAATACCAAGAAGCTGGTGCAGATGATGAGATCTACGGTGATGAGGAAATCCCAATCGGTGAAGAAGAAGAGGAAATATAATCAACTTCAGTTGTACCCCTTTCTTCTCTTAACCCCTCTTCCTATAATTAGCATTTCTTTCTCTGCTTATTATATCTCGCGAATATCGTTGAAAACAAATTTGTCCTATGTTCACACGGAATTCTTGTTATACTCGGTTTCGCTTCACTTTACTATTTCTTTCCCCTTGAAATCTTCAAATCCTCTTTTATCCCTTTTCAAACATTCTTTCGCCTCACCCGAAGCTGGAGTTCTTCGATGTCTTATTTTAGGACGGTGTGCTGCGTTTTTCCTATCCTCCTTCCACTTTTATAGTAACGAAAAAAATAATATAACGATATGGGTACGCGTTTCTTATGCAACGTTGTCAACACCGGAAATATAATGCTTTGTATCTATCATTAACGTCTATTCATGATCGAGACTACTCATAATCTAGCAAACCGCGCCACCAACAAGGGAGGTTTCACGGTAAATGCTCAATAACCCCTTGGTTGAGATGATGACGCGGATCCGAAGGAGAGACAACATCACTTACTCCTTTATCAGTCGACCCTGCAAAAACAGATTTCAAAGGAATTCATAGACATCTAGGCGATACCATATATATCTGGACGACAATGGTTGTGGTATCTAGACAAAACAACATGAAAGGAAATTTAAATGTCATAACGAGATGTACGTTCATACATGACTATCTATCAAAGGAAGAGAATACATTTCCTTATACATGAAACAAAATGGTCTATCGAAATTCACTTAGGTTAATACACGGAAACTCTCAGTCTATGCGTATAATATACCCTCTCGAAACCAATAGGCAAATAGGAAGAAAAATAGTTCTTATATGTAAAGTCATAAAGGTTGAAGGTATTTATAAGGTAAGAATGAATTTTCTAATCCTGCGTTCGATTATATACATTTATATAAGAAAAGCTGAACTGACGACAGATCCTAATGATCATCATAGCTTTTCCTCCACTTTTCGCTTCATCAAACATATGTATAGCTCAATGAAGGTGGTATAGCTTACACAACGTATCCAAAACCGACAGATCTTACTCAAGCTCAGATATAAGAAAACAGGCCAAAATTTGCCACTCCCACACACACATAAAGGCACTTACGGTGCTGTACACTTATTGACACAAGACATAAAGCTGATTTACAATAAAAAATGGGTGAAAGTATAAATCACCAGTCACCATCCCGATCGCACGATAACAAGTTCGGGAAATTACCTTTAATGCCTATAACTATAAAAACTGAACCTGGAATTGAAACTGAAATTGAAACGAAAACTGAAACTCCTAATCTTGTTACTAAACCTATACCTATACCGAAAGACAACGGAAATGAAGTATCATCATCATCATTAACGATATTAACTAATTCACAAAAACAAGAAAAATCAACAATTCCCTCTAATTCTTCTTCACTTTTAGTAGTTTCACCGACTTCACCACCGTTAATTGAAATTTCACCTACTCAACGTATACAGAATCAACTGAATGACAATATACCTTTACTCGTGAATAACAATTCCACCAACGGACCAACTACAATAAATCAAACATCATCGCGGGGCAATAACAACAAACACAATAATGTCAAATCGAAACCCCCTAAATCAAGTTCAACGAAGAATCAGAATCACGGAACGAGATTTTCATCTAAAACTTCAAATGGTGAAAGACAGTGTACGAATTGTTCAGAGATTGATACACCACAATGGAGAGGTACTTTATGTAATGCATGTGCATTATGGAAAAGATCAAGAGGTACAGATAGACCCTTACCTTTATTATTTCCTAAAAGACCTAGTCCATCACCTTCTCCATCTCCATCACCTTCATCATCATCTTCACCAGATGAAACCTTAGATAATGATGAAAATGGGAATTTATCATTTGAATATGATAGAGACATGATATTTCATCGTAATTTCCAAAATGATAGTCCTTTGGTTTTGGGTAAAAGGCGAAGAGTAGAAAAGAGTCAAGAAGAAGAAGAAAAGCATATGGTATATAAAATTGGTAAAGAAGTATTATTCAATCGTAATTTACCCAGTGATAATTTGAGTTTGGGCAATAAACAAATGAAATCAAGAGAAATTAGTCCTTCAAGTAGTAGTAGTCTAACAACAAGGAGATTTTGGGTAGACAGAAGTGACAATAATCCATCTAATCGTGTAATTGATCAAGGTCAAAACCGGGATCATCGGATGAATCACGATCAACCACGCACATATCAAGGTGCCTACGAGGTAGACCATAATAGAAATTCTGTCAGGCCTGGCTCAAATATGGGTATAATGAGGGGCGTAGGCGGGATTAAAGGTAGAGGTGGTCTTGGTAATATTCATATCAGGGCAGCATCGTACCGGACTCAAGTGAGTACTCCTTCTTCGGGAAATCAAAACCCACTCACGATCATCCTTGTTGGATTTCATCTGCTTGTTATTGACACTGATCATCCTTTATAACCAACAGCGATCTTCATCTTCAGTACAATCGACATCAAGTCTGCAGAGTATGCCGCCAAAGTCAGATACAAGTACCATAAGGCAATCCGGCCCAATTGCGAAAAGATTGAGAGGAATACAATCCACACCTGTCTCACCAGCTTTTCGAAAAGGCTCTACAGCTCTTCATACCATAAAAGATTGGCTGCGATATCCTTCATCATACCAAGCTGAATCAAATTCACCTTCAAACTCACTCGACACAAACGATGTCGACCTGAAAGATAGGGTAGCAAGTGTAATGTCAAATGTTATGACTTCTGATGAAAATGAAGAGACAGGATATAAAAAACGTTATCGTGAATGTTCATTACCATTACCAGATCAATCTACTCATATTTCATATGATCCTTCACCAAGATCACCTTTCTTACCACATTCAATAGATCGAAAAGGTAAATCGAAGTTAATCGATAATCTTATGATATCCACAACTACAACAACTGATAATGATAAGCAGAAACACATTCAATCAAATGAAGAAGAAGATGAACAGTACGAAAGAGTTACAGTGTTACCTCAACATCAACATCAACGTGAAAATGATCGAGATTATCTGGATGTAGAAGTATTCCAATTAATGTCAGAATTGAATAAAGAAGAATTTATGAAAAAAGCAGGAGAATTATTTGATGTTATAGAATCTACATCAACACTATTTTTCAATGATCAGACGAATAATCATAGTACAAATCGTCGTCGTCGTCGTACATGAAATACAAAACAAGACAAGGAGAAACCATACAATGCATATCGGACTTTTGACATTTACTTATCTTGCGTGATTGAAGTGTTACTCTATACTGATTGATATGTACGCAGTATGTTTATCGAATATACCAGAGATGCATCAAACTCCCAAACTTATATTCTAAAGTACTAACTGATATTGCTTTACATCAAGCCGAATATCCAGAAATGTATTTAGTCAATAACCACTTTGTTACCTACTTATACCCATTTTCAAACAACCTCCAATAACATCAACACTTTCCCAATCAACTTTTTTCTTCGTTTCTCCATTTTCACCTCCTTCAGTAGAAGATGTGTTATCATCTGAATTTGAATTGTCTGTAGATTCAGCTGCTTGACGTTGTCTACCTTGTATATAAGTTAATGTATTTCGGAAGTGCTATTTGGGTAGAAAATTGATTTTCAGCTTAGCTTTAACTATTTCACGATCTGAGAATTTGTGTTTTTCCATTTGAGAAGTCAATGAAAATCTGGAAGAAGTTTCTGACTCACCTTAATTATCATTTCACCATCATTTACACCTTCAACTAAACCACCTGAACCAGCTGAAGAAGGATGATGATGTCCACCACCAATTTGATTTTGGTTATTACCATTTAGATTTATAACTGAATCAATATTTGATGTAATAAGTTCAACTAAAGAATTCACATATTTTGGTGTAACAGCTTCAACACCTTGTTCGAAATAATAGATATATCTATCCAAAGCATCAACGTATAACTGAACCGAAGTTAATTCATCAATACATGATGATGCTATTCTTAATGATTTTTGTAAACATTCTAAAACTCTTTTACCATCTCTGAATGGGGGCTAAAAAGTATAATTATCATGTAAATATTTCATCTCCTACAGCAGAGCCAGATTGTTTACTCACCTTTTCATCCTTTTCTCTACCAGGTACATCACCTTGCCACCACATATGACTAGCATATAAAACAGCTGTAGCTTGATGTGATTTTTTCAATAATTTCGAACCATGTAAAGCGGCTTTAGTTATAAGAGTATCATAATTATCTAAACCAAATGATCTTGTAGTTTGTAAACTTGATATTATACCTGTTATAGCTTGTAATTGTGATCTTGATTCTGATATTGATTCTTCATAAATAACAAAAGCTTGAACGAAAAATTCATATGTTAATTCTTCTAATTTACAATCATCTGAAATTTGCGCAGATAATAAAAATAATCTTAAACATATTTCGGGTGCTTCAACTTTATGATATAAAATTGAAATTAATTGATGTATAAATTTGAATAATTTTGATAATCTGTTTTCCCAATCGTCCTCCTGTAATAAATTGTAAAATCAATTAAGTATGTCAATCCCTTACAATATGAATGCAGATATCAAGTATATCTGTACCGAAACACTCACAACATGTTCTCGTTGTTTGAACCTTCTAGCAAGCTGTATACCACTAGCTATCAAAGGAGGGAAAGTGAATCTAATTCTTTCACCACCTTCGGAGAAATGTTTTCTCGCAGTTTGTAGCAACTACGATTATCAATATCACCCAATCAGTCGATGACCCTTGAATATCATGATGATTGTAAGGAGACCCTTTGCTTACCTCAAACTGTGTGGCCAAATCATCTGATTTGAAAAGATGGACCATTCTAGCAACCCAACCTTGTTCTTCGGCTAATTCTCTTATATCGACTTGTTGTCCTCCTCTTCTCGTTGGAGCACCGCCACCAATTGTGGAATCCTTCTGATCTTTGACTAATACAGCACATAATCCTAAAACACCGCTAACATCTTCAGAACTATCGATCAAAGTATTGTTCTTCAAGACTGATGAAACTACTGCCTGACCAATAGATAATCGAGTAGAATATGGTTGAACGGAAAGTAATGGTATATAGGATGGTATAGCAAGTAGCGTAAGTATCGATAAATATGAAGTGATTGGAGCGAGAATCAAGGCGAGCAAGTTGGCTGTTGTCTGTGGTGAATGCAGATCGGGACTAGAAGGATTTACTATTGATTAGCGATGATATGAGATTGATACTGTAAGCCATACTCACTTTTGAGCATACTCGATGACTTTACCATGGGCGAAAGATAAGATTTGATCCACATATTCCAATCTGTCAGGGTAACAACTCAAAGAGAGGTTGATAAGTGATACGCAAAGAGCAGTGACATCCATGATAGGTAAATCTGGTCGAGCCTGTTCATTTTGTCAGTTATATCTGGAGAAGCCTTGTGAAGGTTGAGTATTTCTACAACAACAGTGGTTTCGAAACTCACCTTGATTAACTCAACCACTTGCTGCCAGAATACCTCGAATAACTTGACATCTTCCGGAATACCTCTGAATTTCTTGACACCATCATCTTTAGGTATTTCCTCTTTTGCAGCATCCTTCTTCTCCTCTTCGCCATCCTTCTTAGGTGTAGAAGAACCTTCACCATTCTCCTTAACAGAACTAGTCGGTGCGGAAGATGTCGATCCGGTTGTAGCAGGTTCAGTCGACGACGACGAAGCGGGATTGGCCCATTCATCAGCTTCAGCAGGTTTGGGAGTTTGAGGTGATTTTATTTCATTTCGTTGTTGATCTTGATTTTGTTCAATTTGTTTATTTTTACCTTTACCTTTTGAATCTTTAATTTTTTGAGCTAATCTTTTTGTAGCATCTTCTTCTCCCTTTTTTTTCAATTCTGGGTCTTCATTTTCAGCTTCTCTTGCAGCATAAGCAGCTAATCTATCAATTAAAGCTATAACAATAGATTTTATATTTACTCTTGGATGTAATTGTGCACATGCACTTAAAAATGAAGTTAAAGTATGTAAATGAAAATCATCTGTAAAAACTTGAATAACAACTTCCATTAAATATTCTTGTGCTATAACATCTCTACAATTAACAACTTGTTCTAAAATTGAAGGTAAAATTATTGTTTTATACATTTCTAAATCAACACCTTCTAATTGTGATAATCTAACTAAATTCGTACCAACTAGAATTCTTAATTCTTTTCTTTCTAATTCTCTCTTTTCACGTTCACGTGAATGTCCTTGATGTTGTAATCTGACCCATAATTTATTCATTTCAATAAAATTAGTTAAAACAAATCCTATTGAATCTTGTAGATTACCACTTGGCCTAAGATCAGTAAGTTAAGACATATTAGCTCTTTCAACACTGGAAGCTCCTCTTAGCTGATTAATAATCAACTCACCCTTCACTTGTACCGACTGGTAAGAAATCCCTAGTCTGACCAGATAAGTAATGTCTCAAGAATAAACCTCTAGTAGGATGTTGAACACCTCTTGACATTTCCAACATATCTTTCATTATTTCCTTGACTGGTGCATCAGGTATCGACATGTATACTGATCCGACTGTTATCATGAGATATAAACGAGGTACGATATTTCCAGCATATCTGTAAAACAGGTAGTATTGTTAATGTGATCCGACTTTGCAGAGTACGTTGAATTACAAACTTACTGTACCAATTCGTATAAATCCGCTAAATGATGTTTACCTTCTTGATGAGCTTCATATAGATAATTACTTAAATATCTCAAACTATCAAATACACTCATGTATAATTCATAATATTGTTTAGGTGACAAACTTGATGTTCTCAATTCAGCCAACATTGATGAAGCAGCTTTCAAAGCTTCCATAATTTGATCTTGCTCCAGACATCTTCTTAATTGTACTGATTGTACTTTCACCACTCCAAGTACATCTGTGAGTAATTTGGCTTCTTCAGCCGCTGTTGCTGCCATCTTGAGGATTGCCCAGTCCGATTATCTGATAGGCTATCAAAGGCGATTGAAGAGGTGGATGGCGCTGTGCAGCTTGGGTTTGATCTGCCACAAAGCGATATGAAAGAGATCCTTGAGCTATCTGGCTGTGTCTGTCTGTCTATCAAGATGAGTTATTGAGGGTTATGAAATTGTATTTAAGCAGTATAACAACATCAGGTATATATCATAGTATCATAGCTCATCACCTCATACATGGTTATCATCGTTGTCATCGTTGTCATCGTCCACCCGCGTTTAATGGGATCCCCGCACAACCATACAACCCATAGTCATGTTAAATGGTCAACTCAGATAAACAGATAAAATCCCTCATTTAAGCTTTACTTCCGTTGGATCAATCTAAGATATCGGCAAATGTTATTATGACCCTCATAGATGTCATTATTATTGCATTTTTCGATTTGTATCTTGTATTTTACATGCAAAAAAAAACTGATATCTGTCACTTCGCAACCTCCTAGGATAAGCTCGCGACAGATATTCACTTGGCCAGGATATTTAATTATTGGTCTTTCCCAATTTTGATCTGGTCTGAATAAGATAATCATCCTATGCCTGCCCCACCATTCTTTAACAACCAACATTCAACCCTACAGATCTCTATTGTATCTGTTAACACCGCAGGGGTAAAATAATACAAGCTAGGCGTCTCGAGACGTCTGTTTTCAACTTAACTTGAGTCAATACTGAAAAAAAGGAGCTTCCCCGTCTCTTCGAAATGGTATCTCTCGATGTGACCGAAACATCCAAATCTCTAGCTGTGGCTGGAGGATATGTTAGTATCTTTGGTATTTTCAGTTATTTTATCAAAGAAAAGCTATTTATGTGTAAGTGAATTGTCTAATAAATCATTATATATCAGCTAATGTATCATTCCTGCTTTTCATAGCCGAAGCATTAATCGCTTTAGTTGTAGGTATAATAACAGGACCGATAGCATTAAATTGGTTTAATCCTTATGAATGGTCTGAAGATCAAAACTATTTAACACATCAAATAACTAGAGTAGTAATCGCAATTCAAGTTTTATTTACTGGTATATCATTACCAGCAAAATTTTTGAAAAAAGAATGGTTATCTTTAACTACGTTATTAGGTCCAATTATGACTACAGCATGGTTTATATCAAGTTTATTGATTTGGGGTTTAATTCCACATTTAACTTTTTTAGAAAGTTTAGTTATTGGTGCATGTGTTACACCAACTGATCCAGTTTTAAGTAATGCTATATGTAAAGGTAGATTCGCAGAAAAACATGTTCCATTACATGTAAGAAATATTATTGTAGCAGAAGCTGGTGCAAATGATGGTTTAGGTTTCCCATTTTTGTATATTGGTCTATACCTCATTCTGATCAATGAACCCACTCATCCTAGACATAGTATTGGTGGTGCCATCGGTGAATGGTATGTTCACTTTCACCATATTCCGACAGAAGTTAGCCTCAAGGGAGTAGGCTGATACACCTTGAAATAGGTTTTACAATATTTTACTATACCAAATTATACTTTCTTGCGTTATAGGTACTATAGTTGGTTTTATAGCGAGAAGGGTATTGCGATTTGCCAAACAAAGACAGTAAGTTTTTTTGAAATCCGCATAGACAATCACAACTTCACTGACTCGAGTATCTACCAATCAGATTCATCGATCATGAATCTTTCTTATCTTTCGGAGTGGCTTTAACATTTTTCACTCTCGGATGGGTTGGTATAATCGGTTCAGACGATATCTTATGTTGTTTCGTCGTTGGAAATTCTTTTACATGGGACGATTGGTTTAGATTGGAAACCGAAGATCATGGATTTCAAGATGTGATCGATCAATTGCTAAACAGTGTGAGTTTGAATTCCTTACTTCTCATCTAGGAATACCGACCTTCATTTGGTCTTTACAAAATAGATACATTCTGACAAAAGGAGTTATCGTTATACAAATTCATACGAATAGGCTATCTTTTTGTACGTCGGAGCGATATTGCCTTGGTCTGATTTCGGCAAATATGGCTTATCACCTTGGAGACTTGTTGTATTGGGTATTTTGATCATGTTAGTTAGAAGATTACCTTGGGTTTGGGCTTTAGTGAGTTTCTTTTATGATTGAATTGTGTATATCAAAAGTCAATCATATACTAAGACACAAATATAAATATCCAGTCAAGATGGATTCCTGCTTTGAAGACAACGAGAGAAAGTGTTTTTGCTGGATTTTTCGGTCCAATAGGTGTAGGAGCGATCTTTTGTAAGTATGACGTTGCATCACGTCACGATTATCAACATTGGATGTAAACATTGAATGAATGGTATCAAACTGACATTCTAATCTTCTATTCTTGCTACAGACGTTCAAGTAGCATTAGAAGTATTACCAGAAGATGCAACACGTACACACCTAAGAGAAGTCTTATTACCTGTTGTATATTTTTTAGTCTTGACTAGTGTTTTGGTACACGGTATAACTATACCAATTGGAAAAGGATTTCAAATGGCTAGAACCAGAACAATAACAATGAGTAGAAATTCAACTTCTGGAACAGGATTTCAATCAATTAACAATCTAGTATCAAGATTACCTCCACCAGTTAATTTACCAACTTCATCTAATC